>NC_056751.1:172750593-172780593 GCF_019279795.1 Protopterus annectens
AATTTCAAAGTTTTAAGCATTGAAATTCTGAAGGGGACCCATATATATATATATATATATATATATATATATATATATGTATATATATATATATATGGGCTGCTTACCTCTCATTGAACAGACACAAGATTACATTTGTTTGGACAGCACCATTTGGTTGACAAAAACAAATGGTTGACATGTGCATGAGATCAACTATCCCTGGAGAGGGAAGCATTCAGTATCCCAACAGCTTTTTATTCATATTGTTATCTACATTAATAGGAATTAATGTTCTCCTTACATCAGAAGTTTTCATTAATAAAACATAAGCATTATAACAATAATAATATCAGGAAGGGGAGTGATATGTGGTATGGGAATGAAACAAAAACTCACAAGATTAGTAATAATTTATGCAAATACTAATATACCAGGACAAACACTGTTTGAAGAAATAATAAAATTGTGTTGGTAAATATGTCAATAATGATGGTAAGAGATTTTCACTATAACATGAGGAAAGAAAGCGTGAAAAATTACACAGGATATTAAGATGTTAAAGGAATTAGTAAAAAATGGAGAGTTAAAAGAAGGAGGGAATGGAGAATGGACATATAAAAGAGGAAATTTTATCACTAAAATAAATAACAAGAGCTACAAGTGGCAGAGTTTTCAGATCACAGAGCTCTATGAGCTAAAATACAGGATGACAGTGAAATAATAAAGGAGTGAAAAAGAATAAAGAGATTAACTGCAGAGCTTAAAAACTAGGAAGAATTATAAGAGAGAAAGAAATATTATGGAAAGATCATATGACAATGAGGCCATTTTATAAAAAATTGGACAGAGTGGTAGGTGTTGTTTAAGCAGAAGTATACCAATATATTTAGAAGTGGAATAAAGAGTACAAAAGAAATGGGATGAAGTATAAAGAAATTTTTACAGAATTATGAGAAAGAGATAGAACAAGTAAGTGGCAATATAAATTAAATAGAACAATAATAGAGAAAAAGTAAAAAATAGTTTTAAATATGCAATAATTTTTTCTGAAATTAAAGAATGAGGAGGTTTGAGAATGATGGAGGCTATCTTATATGGAAAAGAAGACATAAAATACAAACAAAACAACATTATGGAAATGGGTGAAAATTTTGGAGAGAAAATGTATGAAAAAGAGGAATGGATGGGAAAGAAGAATGGAAATTTAAAACAATATCTGGAAAAGTAAGAATTTCATTTAGAAAATGATATTAACAACAGAAGAAATATAGAAGGTGATAAAAGGAGATAAGAAATGAAACAGAGCCACGATTAGATGAGATATGAGTGTTATTAAAAATGAAAAAAGAATATGTTTTTTAAAGATATTAAATGAATGGATGGTGGAAGGTACAATGGAAGAAGATATATGTGGTGGAGTAATGAAATATACATGGAAAAGGGAAGAAAGAAATGATATAAAAAATTAGAGGCCTATAAGACCAGGGAATATGGACTATAAAATATGAAAACACTACAAAGGAGGATGGAGAAATTATTGGATGAGTTAGTAGGAGAAGAAATCTATGGTATAAAATGAAGAGCAGTGAAAGAGATGTTAATTATAGCTAAAGAAGTAGTCAAGATTATACTGAAAGAAAAAAAAAAAGAAATAATGATACTATGCAACATAGTTAAGGCATTTGATAAAGTGAGCCATGAAGCAATCTGGCATATTTTAGAGGCATAATGGCACAGGAGAAAAATATTAATGTAACAAAAATATGTTATGAAAGATCATGGATAAAACTTAAGATAAATGGATGAATGGAAAAAATAAGCATTATGAGAGGAGTAAAACACAGATGCCCAATGAGTATGTGCCTATTTGTAATCGTAATAAATGCAGTAGTACAGACAAGCATGTATGAAATGAGGCAGTCAAGCTGTGAGATGGAAGATTTATATTACCAGTACGTATGACATATGCAGATGATTTAGTTCTAGCAACAAAAAACATGTGATGGATAAGTGAGATTGTAACAAGGATTGAAAATCTGTTCAAAAGCTGGTCTGCAGTTAAACAAAATGAAGTGTAAGGGATTTGTTGAGATAAAAAATAAATGGAAAATATTTCACAGGAAAGCAAAGGAAGATTTTGTGAATAACGTTTGGTGAGTACGAGAGATACTTTAACAGATAAAAAATTATTAGCTTGGTGGAAAAGTTTTTATTTACCATTTCAGAAAAAGAAATGCATACTGAATACTTATGTATTAGGAAAAATAGCATGTTTAGAGGGAAAATATGTTCCCACTCAAATGGAAATAGCATTTAGAGATTTCTTTAGCTTCATTTGTAGTTTCAGTCTGAACCCCGTAAGAAGAGGAATAGTTCATAATAAAGAAAGGAGATGATTTGAATTAAAAAATCCAGTGGTGCAATTAGCATCTATGCATTCATTGTGGATAAAGAGAAAGGTAAAAGACAAAAATAAATTATATTAAAGCTGCTATATGATGTCAGTGCCATTGTGGCACTTTAAAGAGCAATTCCAGGTGCCTAGTGCATCCCACAACCCATACTGCCATTGGTGATATTACACACTTTAGAATTATTAGGGTGCCCAGTGCACACACCATCCATGATCTCTGTACAGTTGTTGCTGCCATTAGAGCACTTTAAAGAGTAATTAATGATGTCTATTGCATCCCCCACCCCAATCCCTGTAGTGCCATTGGTGAGATTACATCACTTCAGAATTCTTAGGGTGCCCAGTGCGCACCCTACACTGATTCCTGTACAGTTGTTGGTCCCATTAGAGCACTTTAAAGAGTAATTAATGGTGTCTAGTGCATTCCCCAGCCCAACCCTGTACTGCCACTGGTGCCATTAGGGCACTTTAGCAGTAATCCCTGAAGTCTAGTAGTTTCCCCACAATATCCTTTTTAGGTTGCAGTACACAGTACTTTGGCTGCATTCAATGCCTTAAAGTGGTGGGGGTGGCCATGCTGGTCTATACAGCTAAGTGATTATTTCTTGCATTGCTCAGCCATGCAGATGCCTTCCTGAATGCAGTTCCAGGGACAGAGAGCACATCACTAATAAGCATATGCCTCTCCCCCAGAATGCCTCATTATTATTCAGCACAGCCTTGTGGCTAGTCCTTCTTGATGCACATCATCATGCTAGTGGACTGTGCATCACTGTTTAAGGGTAGTTGCTGAATTAGGGAAGGTACCCGAATGTGTGCATGGAGATCTATATGTCACAGTACCTTAAAGAACTTCCTCTTACCCTCCTTACTTCTCTTGAATCAGTGCATTTCCTCAGCTAAGTGCCTTATTGTTGTTCCTTTTTTATGCAAATATGTACATACTTACATGTCATACTTGCCTTTGAGTGTGTTGTTTTCTAATATTATTTGCATTTCTGAGTGTTTCACATATATTAAACTCGATGTATATGCATGTAACCTTGTTTCTGTACATGCAACTGGGGCTGAACCTGCAGTTTAGCTCTTTGCTTGGTTTATCTAATATATCACTTGCAGTGTACAGAATAACATTTAATTCATCTCAAATTCATCACCATTTCTGACTGGCATAGTCAAGAAATTTCAGGCTCTTCAAATTTATTATGATCTCACTAATTCACATTCCAAATCTAAATCCATTAATATGTATGAATGTATCTCTGGATAAATCAATTCTTGCATGGTTAAATACTTTGAAAGAAATGGTTAAACACTTTGAAAGGAAATATTTCATGAACGTATAATGCCTCATATATTTATTTATTGACATTTGATTACGGGGGAAGTCTGACTGGGTAGAAGCTGATTTTCAGCAGAGGCCCTGGGAGAAAAGCTCTGAATTATTACAAAATATTTTAAGAAAAATAATTTTACAATCTTCAAAAATAAAATGAAAACATCTACAGTTTAAATGATTATAACAAATTAGCCATAATAAGAATCAATAAGAAGTTATATAACAATCATTTAATATTTAGAGATGTTTTAGACAGTTTGTGGAGAAATTAAAGGTAAGTTAGTTTAATACAAACAGGAATTGCAATATGGAGTAAGGGAAAAACAGGGTAGGGTCCTGGTATACTCAGATAGAAATTCAGGGAATATAATTTTAAAGAAGTAAGTGAGAAAGGGAGAGTAAGGAGGTATAAGGAATGAAAAGCTACTTGCTCACATTAAGAGATACAGTTTATGCTGATTTTGAGCAAGAACAGAGCTAGAGTTTAGCTAATAAGTCTTTCAGAGTGGTTTTGAAAGATGGGAGGGGAGGTATTGGCCTGATGGATACAGGTAAGGAGTTCCAGGCCATAATATCCTTGTATGAGTACAGACAATGCTCAGCAGATCTGATAGGTTTGTAGCCAGACAGGAGTTTTTGTTTACTGGATTGCAATGATCTACTGGGAGCGTAGTTATGTAGAATGGTTTTCAATGCTGGACAGGCAGATGGGTGTTGGATAATTTTATGTGATAAGAAGCTATGTATATGTTAGTTGGTGAGGGAGTGCTAGCCAATTTAGGCTTTTCCGTGTTAGACGGTGATAAGTTCTGAAAGGGAATTTGATGAAAATTTAGCAACTTTGTTATAGCATTGTTCAAGCTTTGATTTTTGTGAAGCTTGGAGGTTAGTAAGGATGGGAGCACCATAAAGAAGAGTGGGGAGGAGATAAGTATTGGCAAGTGTAGTTTTAATTGCTTTGGTGAGAAAGTTTTTGCCTCTGTAAAGCATCCCTAGTTTTTTATGTATTTTTCTTATGCAATTTTGTATATGCAGGTCAAATGTAAGATTATCATCCACTATCACTCCTAACAGTTTGCTAAGACAAGTGACTTCAATGGTTGTATTATCAGGAGAGAGGACTTTTACATTTTGTTTTTTCAAGAGAGAGAGATTTGGAGAAAAAAATAGTTTAGTCTTTTTTGGGTTGAACATGAGTTGTCAGTTAAGAAGCCCTGTTTCGGTGGTTGTTAAAGCATCCTGAATAATTTTTTTGAAGGTGTACCATGTTGTCAGAGTTGCAAATGAGAGTGGAATCATCTGTGTATTGTATTAGGGTGGCTGTTGTGTGGATATATAGAGAGTGTTGGTGAAAATGTTAAACTGGAGGGGACTAAGGACAGACCAGTGTTGTACACCAGTGGTAACTGGGAGGTCAGGATGTTGAGTGGAGTGCCACTTTAGTGACTAATACCAATTGGACAGGTAGCTTTTGAACAGCATAAGTGTGGACTGGGAGATACCTAGTAAAGACATAAAGTAGAAATTCACTGTGACAAAATGTGTCAAAGGCTTTAGACAGGTTCAGAAATGAGGACAAGACTATTTTTCTGTTATCTCTAGCTTTATTGAGAGTATCTGTATAGGTTAGAAGGGCAGTGCTAGTATTGCTGGAAGGATGGAAGCCATGTTCTGTAGGGAAATATGAGTTTTTCCTGCAGGAGATAGTCAAGCAATTGTTCTTGAATATGTTTTTCAAGTATTTGGTGAGGGGAGATACGATTGTTAGAGGTCTAAAGTTATTAATGTCTGTTGAATTTCTTCCTTTGTGCAGACAGATAATGTATAACTTTTTCCAAAGAGAGGGAACATGGCATTTCTGGACTGACCTATTTATAAGGATTGAGAAAGGATAGGCAATGCTATTGGCTGCTATTTTTAGGTACTCACTTGGAAGGTCATCAGCTGAGCAACAACATAGTTTAAGTTTGTAGAGGTTTGAAGGTGAAGGTCGAAGTAGTGATATGTGGCTGTTGGGCAGGGATGAGATTAGATGTTGAGGAATCAATGATTAGTAATGCTATACTATCTGAGTTGAACTGTATTGCAGTTTCAAATGGTGAGTTATCTAGTGAGGCGTTTAGGTTGAATTTGTGACCTGGATGTAAGATTTCTTAAATGGATGCCCAAATATTTTAGGGGTGTGTTTAGTGTTATTCTGAAAGTTATTATCAAATAGCTTTTTGTCATTTATTTGCCCTTTAGTATGACTGAGAAGCATTCTGAAGTTTTCAAGATATTGAGATGTTTTATATTTTTGCAATTCTTTCCATGCTTTTTTCTCTAGCCAACATTAGCATCCTACACTTTTTGGATAGCCAAATTACATTATTTGTTTTTAGTCTCTTCCTTCTAGGAACTGCACGGCTATTTAGGGTATTTAGGAAAGTTGTATTGACTTCATTTACAGTATTATCTAAGGGGTAAGTCAGGCATGCATTATTGCAGCAAAAATTGGAACACTGGGGATTGAGGGTTGGCTTTTGTTGGGTCAGAGAAGTATGTGAGCGAGAATTATATTTGTATTCACTGTGATAGATGGGGATAGGATTAGGGTGTATATAACCTCCAGGAAGGATTTTACTATATTGGAAGATTATGCATACTTGTTTTTGGAGATGATTCCTGCACTTAATTTTGTTTTGGTTTGAGCTGAAGTGCACTCAATCAGTCTATATTTGGAATAAAGCTGAGGGGCAATATTAAATAGGTTTGGGGCAATGTGTGGAGAGTATAAAGAGGAAGTATGGATATGTGGTTTATACAGGGATAGAGAGAGAGATATTGAGAGAGAGTCATGGTAGGATGAAGGATGGCATAGAAGGAGGAGAAGAATAGTGTATAAGCTGTACAGTAGCATAATTAAGTACAGCAATCTGTGTTTGATAGATGTCAGGTAGTGGGGAAGTAGCAATGAGGAAGGAAACAAGAAGCTGCAGGGCAGTAGAGGATTCAGTGATGGTAGATTCTGAAAGCTGACACAGGAGAGGTAAGGTGAGGAGTATTTTCTGTAAAAGAAGGGAGTTAGGTTGTCCTGGTATCTTCTCTGGAAGGTAAGGAATTCAGGGGTATGAATGGCTGGAGTATAATGATGTAGTCAAAATAAGAAGAAATGAGGGTTTATTTGGGAAAAGTAAAAGATACAATGTGGAATAGATAGGGAGGGATGTAATTATGACTGGATATAGTACGAAGCAGTAGGGGAGGGAAAAAGGTAGTTGTAAATGGGGCTAAAATTAAATGGAGATAGGGAAGTAGCAAACAAGAAACAGAAGTATATGTATGAAAGTAGTAAGATATTTGGGGAGGGTTTTGGAATAAGATTCACAAATTAAATGTGTATGTAGGAAATATAATGGTAGAGTAAGAGGGGGTGGGTGAGAATTAGTGGTAGGGTTGGCGAGTAAAGTAAAGCTGTGCATAGCAGACTTCCAACACTCAAGTCAAGTTTTAGCTGAGGGCATTCAGTTTATAGCCAGAACAAAGCAATCAAAGAGATACAAAGTAAAACAGTTTTTGTCATTTCCTGAGGCTAAATAACTACTATATGCAGTATAGTCTACTGGTCAAGAAAAAGGAGACAGTGGTCAGCTTAATAAGAGGTCCTTAGATTGCACACACTATTTCACAGACACTTTCAATCACAGAGCAGGCATGTATTTGACTGATTAAAGTTAATGCAGAACAAGGTTCTTCATGTTAAATGTGCTTACATATACAGTGACAACATTCTCAGTAAACCTGTAGGAGTAGGGCCTTGTGGCAGACCTCTTGCAGTATTGAGGTCAGATGTAGTGACCTCACGCTATTATACAATGTCAAAATGTGCCTTCATAAGGAAACAGGAAGTCTACATGGCAAAATCTCTTTTTAATAATTGTACACCATTAATACTTTGCAAAAGTCTAATAATTTCCTAAAACACCTATTTCCTCAGTAGGCTTTCTTTAACTCTTTTACTACAGAATTAATTTGATTTCCTCAATACATCTCAATTGCTCAGGTGCATCAGTGTTGTAAAGTACCTTCTCTATAGCCTATCAAATAGCCTTTATCAAATAATTTTTGAATAATCTTAGCTGCAATATCTCCATAGCCTTCATCATTTGTTTTATTGCTATGAGCTTTAAAAAAAATTGCATAGGGACAAAGAATTAATCAGATTAAGAGTATGGACACTGGAAGCATGGAAAAAATATTACTATTCCAGTATAGGATTTAAAATAACATGTAAAGCCCTCCTCCCTTTTTTCTTGCATAAATCTAAGGTACATTTTCAGACCATTAGCTTATTTTATTAAGTTTTAACTTACAATGAGCCATGTTACAACTGCTTAAGCATGCCTATATAATGCTACTGGCTAAAATTCTCAATCCCAAACCCCATGAAAACTGTAGACCGAGTTCAGCTTTGTGCCTCATTGCTAATAGTTTTGAAAAACTTATTTACAAACAACTTTTAGAACACGTTGTCAACAAGAGGCTTATAAATGTGACCAGCCTGGGTTCATATTGTACATCAATACCCTGACTGCTGTCTACAATATCACAAAAATATTTTCATCATCAAGGATACTGCTTTACTTACTGGAGGACTGCTTACAAAATATAATTCAAGCATTTGATTCTGTCAGTTGCCATCTACTTCTTAGTAATATAGAATCAATTAACTTTTGTTTCTTACAGTTTGCTAGTTTGATGGTTATGTAAGTAAGCAAATCTTTCAGACTAGCATTAGCAGCACTATATCAAACATAATAGAGACAAATCAGTTATGAACTCCAGTAAAAAAATGAATGAGTCAGTCCTCTTTAAAAAGTTCATCTTCTCAAAGTGCTGGTAAAAATAACAGAGGGCACTATTTTTACAGGGGCATACCCATCAAAACTGTATGTAAAATCACAGAAAAAAATCTTCATTTTTTTAAAGGCCAAGTCCCTCTGTACCCATCCCCCCATCTAGGAGGTGTTGTGCCACTCTCTTACTTTTGCAAAACCCAGAATTACATACTATGGTGTGAAAGAGAAATCATCTGGTAAGAGTGAAAAATTTTCCATGCTATCAAGATCTTACACCAGAGCCACTAAAACCATTCAGGGAGTTGTATTTTAGGGATTTTACTTCCAATAGTATGTTGTTGGAAGATTAGATTTTTGTGACATGTGAATATTCCAGAGACTTTACTAGTGCTGTCTGTGGGGTTCTACACTGCAGCCTACACTTTTTCTCTCATCTTTAAAACCCTTGATCTCTCAAAGATAAATTTAACAATTTATACAAACAATGTGCTTTTTCTAATCATTTATCGAAATAAGAAGCAAGCAGACTTTAACTCATAATGGAACGTGAATTTACAGCTAATTGTGGGAAAACTGTGCTGCTCTTATCCAATCCTATTCACATCATAGTTAGAGTCCCCTTTTTAATGTAGCTAATGAGGCCTATGATCATAAATATTTTGGTCTTCTTATGGACTTAACCCAGTCCCAATCAGTCAAACAACACAATGAGAATATCATGGATAAGGTAATCATCGGGTACGGCTAAACTAGAAAAGTTCTGAATTCTCCATAGGTAAGAATGGCATCAACAAAAAATATATTACTATCTAAATTAGAATGTGCTAGTCTATTCTCTCTTTAAATTAATCTGCAAATACAACCGTAAAAACAAAATAAGGCACTTTATTTTTATTTATTTAATTAATTATAGCTAAATCCAGAACCCATCACTGCCTATTTTTGCAGAATACAAATTGAATACTCATTACAGGTAAACTAAAATAACTTCTCGCTGCTTCCTTTTCAAATTAATTACGCATTATGTATACCTGTTTATCTTTCAAACATTGTAAAAGAACCATCTCTTATAGTCTTAGCGCTAACAATAGCAATCCGATAGCCCTGAGCAGATCTAATTTTAGGGCAAGTACTGGAGAAAAGACTTTCTCCAAATCAGGTCCAACCTGCTAGAATAGCCTTCTAATGGAAGTTACACAACAATATACTTTCTTGCATTTTCAAAATAAAATAAAAAAATATGAACAGAAATTCTCTAGAGATACTAGATAGATAGTTTGTGTCTTAACTTGCTTCTACACAATATTATCAGCTCCAGTTTATAAATAGTGGGAAGTAACAAACCAAGTCTTGGAATATAAATAAGAATATTAGCAGTCTTAATGTAATTCTTACATATGTATTGCTCTCTACTGTTGTTAAACTTAATGCATTATCCTATGTTGACATGTTTGTGTTCTCATTGCTATTGTATTTAACTTAATGTTTGTATTATATTATGTATACATTTTATCTTTTGAGTGTGTTTTCAGATCAACTGCTCTTGTGAAAGTCTAGGTCATAACTTAAAAGGTATTATGGCTATTTCACTTGTTTGCTTAGAAAATATTTAAATACATTAAAAGTTAATTATAAAAATACAAGGGTGTTTCTCTTAAAACATGAATAAGTGCTGCGCATTAATTCTTCTCAGGCTTCCTGGGTAAACCAACAGCAAATCTAATATGTTGACACATTTGAAAAAATGAAACAGAGATACTTCTCAAAGAATTTCAGAATCTAGAGTTTCCCAAAGTACTTATTTGTGATTATGGCTGGCTCCATGTAACATTTATAGTATTTGAAAATATAAATGATCAACTTTTCAATTTCACCAACCTTTTTCTTTCAGACTGAATAGTACATAGTAAAGCAGAACATGTGATATATGTATACAGATCTCTAATAAAGGCTAAAGGCATTGATATTTTAATGCTATAAGAATATGTACTATAAGGCTTAACTTATAAGCTTAGTATTCTTTGCAGCGTATGCTTCAGGCAATTCAGAAAATAGAAAAAAACAGACTCAGCCTATTTCCAGATAAGACAAAGACTAGCATTCAATTTCAGGAAGAAGTAATTAGAACATGTGTGGTAAGATTATATAACATAGCAGAAAGATGACAATTAAATGTTTAATGGGAAAAATGCACATTTGTGTTGTTATGTCATAGTTGTATTAATACAGCTGATGATTTATAGAGAAGCACTGAGAAATGCTAACAGCTTGCAGAACTCCATGGCAACACATGGCAGTGAAGACAGCAGTCAAAAAACAAATGGACACATGCTTCACCACTGAGTGCATATCTTAGCTCAAGAGGAATAGCTAAATAGTGTAGCAACTACATAGTGAGAACAAGCTGTGCAACAATAAAGTTGCATAGAAAAACTAGCACAACTCTGTTACATACATCATGAAGGAAATGACAGCGACTGTATACACTCCACTCTGCAGCACTTGGAAATAAAAAGCTGATAGATGACATCTAATATTACCTAAAAAAGCTCATACAGGAACGGCTATCCTTGTCCAAGTAAAAACTTGAAATAAACAGTAAAACGTTTAAGTAAATTAAGTCAGCCAGAAGACAGCTATTCATTCCATACAAATGCGACAGTGTTTTTGTGTCGATGTATTAAAAACAAGACAAGAGACTTCATCAAATCAAAATTTCATGAGTAATGATTACATTTGAAGTAATAGTATAAGATTATCCTATGTGATCTACTTTCACCTTCTGTTGAAAAACAAACCAATAAATGTCTTATGTAAAATTTTATACTGCTAAGCAAATAATTTATACAATAAAATCAAAATTAAACACCTTCTTGCTTTAAAAAAAAATAAAACAACTTCATACCGCTCTACAGTTAGTGTTTAAAAATCTTCCTTCTTATTTTTCACAACATACTTATAGTTGATATTATTATTCACTCCTTCTCCCCATAAACATCCAGTATTATGTGCCAGTTATATTCTACATAAGGATTTCCATCCCTGTTAACATGTCGTAATATGGTAAACAATTTTTTGTGATTATTGTATGTCAGACAATATTTGTGCAATGCATTTAATACATTTCTCTTCTTAATCCCATTATAATTTTTATAAATTCTATTCTTAAGAAATCTGTTCATCTTCCCAACATAGCACATTTTCACTTTAGACATGTTATACAATTACAATATAAATGTAAAAAGAACTTCAATGTAAGAAGAGTTCCAGTTAAATCACCCTTTCACTAAATATGTTTTTATTTTTGGTGTTAGTACAATAAATGTTGGGACCTTCTTTTATAAACGTACACATGTTCCATTAACCACATTTAAACATTCCTGATTTACCACTCCCCTCATATACCTTGAACTGATCACTTTTTGCCTAACAAATATTTTTAATGTTAGCACTACATTTGTTAATGAACATTAGACTATTTCAAAATAAATTATTTATTTCCAACTGTATTCTACAAATGTTGCAAATAATTTTCTTTATGGCTCCCAAATCCAAAGTGAATGCAAGAGCTAAAGCTATATTCCATTTTTTTATTATTATTACCAGCTGCACTTTTGTCTTGATCATTAACCACTATTTCATCAATAACTTCCTGCATAACTTATCTAACCACCTCTTTTGGGTACCCTCTCCCCTCAAGTCTTCTTAAAATATCTACAAGAATACCATCAACCTATGTCTAATAGGTAGTCAAACATTTAGTTTAAAAAACATTATTTTAACTAACATCCATTTGGCATAATTAGGATGCATACTATCATAATGCAATAAAATATTACTTGAAAAATGTTTGTATGAGGTACAGTGGCATTCTTATATTCCATTATATCCAAAATAAATAAATAAATAAAATTAACTTCATTACTACTTATATATGTGAATTCCAGAAAATTTGTACTACTGTTTATGTATGATGTATTTCATGAATTCATCTAACTCATTTTTGTACCCTCTCAAATCATAAAAATCTCATCAATAAAATGACTAAAAGATGTGACTTGTTTACAACTCTCAAAATTGTTCAGGAATGAGTTTTTTGAGAAGGCCATTACCAAATTCATAAAAGTCAGTGCCATGGTAACGCCCATGGCCACCCCAACCTTTTACTGATAATACCCTCGAATATACAAAAATCATGTGTTTTTTAGGGGTCCCCTTCAGATGGTCGAACTTTTAAAAGTTCGACTTTCATATGGCCGAGCCATATGATTGAATGTTTAAAAGCTCGACTGATCTGAATGGAAATCTCCATACAGTGTGGTACGGGAAGATTTCCCATTAATGCAATGTAGTGCAATCTTGAAGTTGGTATATTTAAGTAGCGGGGGAGTGGGGGTGCAGTGGGGCTTGCCCCCCTGCTAAACAGAGTTAGTGTTTTTTTTTTTGTGTGTGTTATAGTGTTTAGTTTACATGGTCGATGTTTCAAATGTTCGATCATATGGCCTCGGCCATATGAAAGTCGAACATTTGAGCAGTCAATCATGTAAAGTAGACCCTTTTTTTTAACTTGCTCAATACATTCAGTTAGTAGTTTAATTTCTTCTACTGCGTAGTTTCTAACATTTAACAAAATATTACTAACCCATTCAACTCTCATTTCTTTGGGAATAAGAGTAGATAGGGTCTTAATATCTATGACTGCAAGCAAATCATTTTCATCAATCACAGCTCTAGAAATGTTGTCTTTAAAATTAAATGAGACCTTAATAAAAGAACGGCTTTTGCTGACATATTTCTTAAGGGACAAATCTATGAACACAGATACAGCTTCTGACTTAGAGCTCAACTATGAGTCTTAAAGGTGAATTCAAATACCACTTATGAATTTTATAAATCCTGAAAATAATCCTATCCACCAGATCTAGAACCAGAAAAAAGCTGAATTAATTGTCAGGCAAAAATCCCTGCATATCACTGTCATATTACCACAGTTTTTGTGACAGTTTTGCACATCAATCTTACTGACTTGATAGAAAAAAAATGGATTTTCCAACATACTGAGTATTTTGTTCTCATAATTAGAAGTGTTCATTATCACAGAAAACCTCATTAGCCTCATCAGTCTTATTTCTCTGTCATTAAACAGAGTAAACAAGGTAATTTGTTATCACATGTACCTTTAAGCCACTATTTAAACTTTTTTTCTCAAAAGCCATGATAATTGGCTGTAGAGGAGTGTTAAAACACTGGATTTCTTTAATTCCATACTTAATAAATCTGATACTTTACCATCAAAATGCACTTTCAAATTCATTTTCCTTATAAATGCTTTAAAACAATTAATCAAATAAACAAACTTAGACCTGCAAGTGGGGACATAAGAAAACCCCTTTTGCAGAACTCAGGTTTCTGTACATTTGAGTTTTCTGTTGGAAAAATTAAAAATCTTAAAATGGAAGGACATTCTACACCCTTTTATTATTATTATCGAGTCCGCTGATGTTGTTAGCCCTGCTTTTGCTATTACTTCTTTGGCTGTCATTTCACAAGTTCAACCCAACTCAACTGCATTTCTTGATATTCCCCCTTTTTAAATCACTTCTACCTTTTCATAGGTTCATAGGTGTGTACTAGTCTAATGGCCCTGGAGCCTTTACAAGCCTAGCCCATAGGATTACCCTGGCATCGTGCCACCCAGCCTTAGTTCCTATAGAGCCACTGCAGTGATCCCCGGTGTGAATTTTAGGGCAGCGCAGTGGTGCAGCGGTTAACATTGTCGCCTCACAGCAAGAGGTTCCCTGGTTCGATTCTCGTCTGGGGTGCCTTCTGTGTGGAGTTCGTGTGGGTTTCCTCCGGGTACTCCGGTTTCCTCCCACATTCCAAAGACATGCATCTGGAGCATTTCTCCCTGGGCCTCTGCTGAAAACAGGCTCTGTGGAACCTAGTCAGACTTTCCCGGTCAACAAATGTTAAATAAAAAATAAAATAAATAAATAAATTTTCTATTTCCCATCCGCTCATCAAGATTTCTCTTGAAGAGGGCCAGTGAGGTGCTCTGTTTGAAATGTATGGGAAGTCTGTTCTGTAGCATGGGCAGTCTCTGGGTTATGAGCTTGTCCCTCCAGCACATACTGTTGATTGTGGTAATGAGGTTGAGGTCTCTGGAGCATGTGGTGTGGAGGGATTGGGATTTCTTTAAATGTAGCATTTCTAACAAAGCTGGGTCAGACATGGCTTTATAAGTCAAGCAGAGATTGCCTCTAAGTAGGCGATATGAGACAGAATAGTTGGAGTTTTTTGAGTCTGTCCTTATAGGACAAGTGTTTAAGGCCTAGGATCCTCTTTGTGAGGTACTTTTGTGGCCTCTCCAGTTGTTGCAGGTGTCTAGTGAGGTACATGCCAAATGGGGCATTGTATTTGATGATTGGCCTAATGAGGGAAGAGTAGAGGGAGGCAATGACCTCTTTCTTCCTGGAAGCAAAACCCGTAGTAATGAGATGTGCCACATAGAAGGACTTTCTGACCACAGTGGCAGTATGGTGGTCAAAGGACAGGTTGCTATCAACCTGTGTTCCCAGATTTCTTATAATGCCTTCTGTGTTCAGTGGACTACCATCGATGTGGTAGTTCATGGGAACTGGATTTTTCCCAAAGGGGATGACGACACATTTTTTGGCATTGAGCTTAAGGCCATGGTTCTGACACTAGTCGTTGGTCTCAGTGAGACCTTTCTGTAGGATGTCAACATCACTTGGGGCGTTAATAATGGCTCCGAACTTACAATCATCTACAAATGTTGTCAGCCAGAGTCCCTTCATTTTGGACTGGACTTCTGAGAAGTAGATACCAAACAGGAGAGGACCCAGGACCGATCCCTGTGGGACTCCACTTGTGACTGGTCAGCAGTCTGCTTTGGAGTCAGCTACTTTCACATTGTGGGTTCTATCTGTGAGCCAGTTTGCAACCCACCTTGTGATATAGTGGTTAATGCCTACTCAGTGAGTTTTTCTATGATTCCTGAGTGGGGAATGGTATCAAAGGCCTTGGCCAGATCAAGGTAGGCTGTATGAACCACCTTGCCATCATCCACAGCTCTGGTGACTGACTAAAAGAAATCAACCAGTTTGAGCAGACATGATCTACCCTTCACAAAACCAAACTGTGTGGGATCTAGAGTTTGAAGATTCCTTATATCCTTCTTTATTAGGTCCATGATGATGCATTCCATAGCTTTGCATATAAGACATGTCAGTCTAATGGGGCGATGGTTCCCAGAGTCTATAGTTGCTCCTCCTTTGTGGAGAGGGATGACTATAGCAGTGCACCATTTGGTAGGGACAAAGCCTGAGGTGAGGCTATGATTGAACAGGGCACACAGGTGAGGTGCCAGTTCACTCTGTAGTTTATGTATCACACAGCCAGGTATATTGTCAGGTCCCGTAGAAGCTGTATTCTTGGCCTTGGACAGTGCTGTTTTACCTGTGCATCAGTAATACTGGGTGCCTGGCAATCTACTGGTATTGTGATTGGTCCTTTGGGAGGGGAGAGAGGGGTAAAGTTGGCACTGAATCTGTCAGCCAGCATATTGGCAATATCTGTTGGCTAAGTATAGGAGGCACCATTGTGCAGCAGCTCACAGCAAATCTGGGTATTGCCATGCAGGTTCTTTACATAACTATAGAAGGCCTTGTGGTTGTCTTTACTATCTGCTGCAATTCTGTTTTCATAGCTAGCTTTAGAGAATTTGAGGAGGGATCTCAACTTTTTGTTGAGGCTGATAAGGGAGTTTTTCCAGTCTTGGGACTTCAACTTATTCCACGTCAGTTTCCTTCTTCTGTTGTAGAGTTTGTTTATGGCAGTGGACCACCAGATTGGTTTCCTTTTTTGGGGAGAGCATCTTGGTTCTATTGCGTATGGCGAGATCCATGCATTTGTGTACGTGTTTGTACAGTGCATTGGTGTATGCTTCGGTGGTCATGCAAATATTCTCCATTTGCATGGGTGCCATGAAGCTAGCTATCTCTGTTCTTAGGAGCCCAAAATTAGCGTTGGAGAAGTTTTTCATGGTGGTTCTTTGCGTGCAGGGGGTGCGAGGGATGTGGATTTTCAAGGTGATTAGTTTGTGGTCAGATCTAACCAGGCAGGAGTTGACTATTGGTGTAGAGCAATGGTTGCCCATGTTAATAATGGCCAGGTCAAGGATGCTGCTACCTCAAGAACGAGCTGGTCCAGGACATTGGAATTAATGAATTCCAAGAAACGTTGGGCAAGTGTATTGGTACATGAGTTAATGGAGGGGTAGTTGAAGTCACCCGGTATGAGTTTGTTAGGTTGGACCCTAATGTTCTCCAGGGTGTTTAGGAACGTGGAGTGAGTGTCTTGGCACATGGTTGTGGACCTATAACAGGCCCTATAACAACCTGAATCACTGTCTTACTGAATGTTAACTGCACCTGAAGTATCTCTGATGCATTATGTTGGGCTACCAATCTGGAGGTGTACGCATCCTTTATGAATATGGAAACACTACCACCTTTGGAGCTTCGGTCCATGTTCTGGAAAAGTGTAGAATGAGCTATAGCCTGGTAGTGCAGGGGTGCTTTCTGCTGCCTTGAACCAGATCTCTGTTACAGCACAAATGTCGATGTTCTGCATTTTAAGGAGTGCTTCAAGTGAGTGCATTTTAAGATTTAGACTTCTAGCATTGAGCAGCATGACCCACAGATTGCATTTGTTTGTAGCTGTTATGGTGGTAATTTGGTCTTTGGAACACTGCCTTAAAAAGGGACTATAGCTGTGGCAAGAGCCTTGGCCAGTATCTGGAAACCCAGGGTTGACAGATGCAGGCCATCCCTGGCAAAGCATCGAGGTCTGTCACTCATGTCATCCCAGGCAGACAGATACTCGATCCCCTTAGAATGACACAAGAAACTTAGCCAATTGTTAAAATCAATCATTTTCTCCTTGTACTGTGGTATCATTCTGGGTGATTGTAGGATGCTGCTCAGGTCTAGGGTCATACCTGCCTGGGCTACACAATCTGAGAGCTCCTCCATGTCTCTTTTCATGTAGTCCAGTGAGGTACGTCTCAGGTCATTCACATCCACATGTACAATGACAGAGTCATATTTGTACCCGCTGTTGAGGGACCTGAGTGCATGCATTATATGGTGGATCCTGGGACCTGACAGGCAGCTGACTGTTACTTTCTCCTTATGCAACCTAGTGAGTGGGACATCAGTTTGCCTCACTATCGAGTCACCTATGACTAGTGTGCTGGGCATGCTGTTCTGCCTTAGGGGCTTTGGTTGAGTGGCAGAGTGTTCAGGAGAGTTATGTGTCTCATGATTAGTGTTGTGTTGTGGTGGTAGAGTGCGTTTCTGCCTTGGAGGTCTCTGCTGATTGGATAGATTTTTATTGAGAGCCTCCGCAAAGGGGGGGGTGTGGTTAGTGTTTTTATGTGAAGGCAGTGCTGATGTGTGTTCTGGAGGGCTATGTGTTCCATGTGGTGTGGTGCAAGTGTTGACCTTCTCCTCTTGACCAGCTATTCCAGTCTTGGCTGGAGAATGCGAAACTTCCAATTTGGATATATAAGTGCATCTCTCGCAAGTTTGGTAAGAGGAGAGGGTTGTCGGTGTACATGAGACAGTAGCTACATTGCCTCAGAATGTCCAATTTCACCAGGTTAACAGGAGAAAGCACAGGGAACTGACCTTCAGACATGCCTGGAGGGGTGGGCATTAACAATAATTACTGGAGCTGTTTCCTTGAGGAACATTTAGTGCTGGTAGCACTTTTGTGTGATACAATAATTGCTACAAGAAGCCTGTATGGTAAAGTGCTAGACTAATAAGCTAGTAAAAGTGCAGGAGAGGAGAGAACTAGCAGATGTAAGGGAACATTTGAAGATCAGACTTTGACACCTCTCCAAAGCTTACAAACAGTCCTGGATATAGCAAATCTGTATCTGGACTAGACTAGTTACTTTTGGTTGAAATTATTTTGTTTCTCTGTCAGTGACTATTTTGGGAATGCATCATATTTTCTCTTACAGAATCATGTTTTATTTCACTTTGAGTTCCAAAATTATGTTGCACAAATCTGGGCAACCTCCTTGGCTCTACCCTTCAATTCATCTCCACCACTAAAAAAGGGCGTTGGAATGTTACCTTGCTGGAAGTGGTGAGATGGCTGCCAAGTCCCAGATATTTCAATCATAGAAACTGTTTAGGTACTGCACAGACACATTTGTAATGATACCTGTGCACTGCATACTATTTGACAGTTCACATGATGCTAGCTTTTCCTGTTCATCTACAACAATAACCTGGGATGAGGTGGGGCCTTTATTATCATGTGTGCAGTTTATGGCAGCCAGCATCTCAGGGAGGTGTTCAGTGTCATAGAAGCCATGCATAGTGGTGGCTCTCTTCTCTGGTATCCTGAGGAAACCATATATACTCTGCTATATGTAGAATGATGATATAAAAGAACTAGTTAAGTATTCTTGAGGGTGATGCCAGAAATGTTGGTGTGTGAATGGTCAAACTAGGATGGTGATTAACACTCATACCTTTGTGTTGTAGGGATAGATATGCCCATATTCCTTTAGATTTTGTTTGAAGATAGCATATGTCCAACTGCATGCTTACAGTATCCTGATAAACATAGGAGTGATCTAGTACTTCCTGGATATCCCAGTTACGGAGTGTAATGTGCTGTTGATAATGCTTTCATTACCACCATCTGATGCATTGCCCTTCTGGACATAAGCATGTGGTCCCTGGTACAATGAGATGCTACTGAGAAAGTACTACCATCATAATGACCATTACCCGTAATATACATGCTTCCAGCATGCTCTGGCCTTTTGAAGAGTCAGATAGAGTGGTTTGCAAGTTCCTCCAGGCAGGGCTAGAAATCACACCAACATTTTGGTTGTATACATTTGCATATTTTAACTGTCTCATTTACAAACATCTTCAGTTGCATATCATTATGGAGTTATTTGCATACATAACACAAGGCATTGCATTGCTTACTGGAATGTGACACATCTTATCCTATTAATCATTAAGACAGACTATGACCACTAACAACACAAGCTGATGTTACATGCTTTGCAACTTGGTTGTGTATCTCAGCCATGGAGTATCATCTCAGAGAAATGTGTCTAATGCTAATAGAGAATGAAAAAGGATGTAGTGTTAATGATTATCAACAGTAGCAAGCAAAATCCTGGGACATATCGGAAGGAAATTTAATCTTAAAACAAATGATACAATATATTGCCCTCACCACACAAGACTTTGATTAGGCCTTTTATGACTGTGTATAAGTATGCAATTTTAGAAATAATACAACAATCATTCTAGCTGTGTGTTTTGTGAAATCTTGTACATATGCACAACATAAAATCATTTTGAAAAAATATACACGAATACATTGAATATGGCAAGTTATTATTTTACAGTAGAGCCTTGGTTAACTGTAATGTCTAAACTGTGACAAAAACAGTAATTCTTTTTTCTGTGTGTAGGATGGTAGCAGAACATTTTAGACATACAACCAGGTTAAAGCAGTCCCCTTCTGTTACTTAAAACATTGCATCACTCAGTTGAAGTATATTGTCTGCAGTTTGAATTTTGTGTGACAATGCAATAAAAGCAACATAGACATTAAGAAGAAGATTTTGTTGCTGTGCTGACTGTATATATTCCTTTGATCGCTCATTCTGAGGCACATCTCCAGAGGTCTAGTGGCATGACCGTCTTGCATGAAGATCCATCTCACAGTTGTCATTTTTAAATTCTTTGCTGTATCTCAGATATGCAGGCTTAATAGGCGTTATGGTTCCCAGCAAAACAGAGGCTGTCCTGTTTTATTTTGCCTGTTATATGTTCCAGTTCTTATACAGTTGTAAACAGGACTTAGTAACTCTCTTAGACAGGAATTAGAAATAATGATATTTAATGTTTATGATTGCCAAAGAAATCTCTATATTAAAATGATAGGGGGCTCAGCACTGACCCCCCTGGAACCTCATTGGTGACAGGTCTACTGGTTGAGGTAAATCCCCAATTTTGACTGAGTGTGATCTGTTAGTGAGCCAGTTAGCAACCCACATAAGGGCTGATATTCAACTGGGAGAATTTATCAATGATGCCCGAATGTGGGGTTGTGTCGAAGGCCTTGGCTAAGTCACGGCAGGCTGTATGTACAGATTTGCCTTTGTCTATGGCTCTGGTGATGTTTTTGAAATCCACTGGGTTTAACAGGCATGACCTGCCTTTGACAAAACTAAACTGTGTCGCATATCCTTATTTGTAAGGTCTATAAAGGTTCATTCCATGGCCTTACAGATAAGGCTGGTTAAGCTTATGAGTCTGTAGTTCCCAGCATCTGTTGCTGTACCCCCATTTAAGAAGGGGGATGATGGTTGCTGTTTTCCATTCAGCATAGACAAAACCAGTACTCAGGCTATGGTTGAAGAGAGTACCTAATAGAGTTGCTAACTCATGTTTAAACCATTTAAACACAACCTGGGATGCCATCCGGTCCCATAGAGGCTGTGTTTTTGGCCTTGGACAGAGCATTAATGACTTGTTCTTTGGAGATGCAAGGTGGGGAGATGTAGAGAGAATGCTTTGGGTAATGTTTGGAGGGGATGGACGGGGTGAGATTTTCACTAAACCTGTCAGCTAATAGGTTAGATATTTTCGCAGGATCAGTGTGTGTGATGCCATCCACAGCTAGTTCAGCACATGTCCGAGTCCTATCTTTTAGGTTATGGATATAACTGAAGAATGCCTTATGGTTATCCTTAGCTATGGTTGCTATTTTTTTTTTGAGGTTGCCCTTAGAGGATTTTACAAGTTTTATTTGTTTGTTCAAGCAGAGGAGGGTGTTCTTCAAGTGCTGGGGCCTCTCTTTTTTATTCTTAAACAGCTGCTTTTTCCTCCTGTTGCATAACTAATTAATGCTAGATGTCTACCAGGAATGCATGTTTTTTTTTCTTGAGGATCTTATTTTAAACCAATCAGGTACACCAGTGTTAATACATTTGTATAAGTGATTGTACAGGTTATTTGTGTATACCTTAGTATAGTTATCCATGCCATCTGTGGGAACAAAAGCTTGGAAATTATTTACACCATCCCTTAGGAGGGTCTGGTGAAATTTTTTAGCCTCTTCAAATGTGCTTGATTTGTGATCAGATTTAACCAGTGAGGATCCTATACTTGTGGTGATGCAATGGTCACCCATGTTGGTGAGAACCAGGCTGATAATATTTGAGCCCCTTGTGGGGCTGCACACTATTTGTTCCAGGGCATTAGTGTTAACAAATGCCAGGAACCTTTGTGCAAGCATGTTGGTATTCATATAAGTTTCCCAGTCAATGGAGGAATAGTTAAAATCATCCATGACTAGAGTGTTTGGTTGTAATTCGATTGACTCAAATAGGTCCAAATTAGCAGCATGGGATTCAGGGTTCATTGAAGAGGCCTATAGCTAATGATGACTTGAAGGAAGGTCTTACCCACAGTTAGTTGAACTTGAGGTAAATTCATAGAGTTCTCCTGTCTAACCAGTCTAGAGGTGTTTTTATCTTTGGTAAAGATAGATAATCCTCCTCCTTTGGCTTCCTCTTGGTCATTTTGCAGTCTGAAAGTTTGAAAGGCATTGCAACTTTGCTAGGCCAAGGTACTCTCTGTGGCTCTGAACCAAGTTTCTGTGACTACATAGACATCAAGATCCTCCAGGGAAAGGAGTGCTTCCAGAAAGTACAATTTCTGATTTAAACTCCTGGAGTTTAGCAGAATAACCTTTATTTGTGAGTGATATTTTCACATGAAAAATGTTGTTATTGAGACCTTGCCTAAAAAGTCACTATGGGGGAGGCAAGTCCCTTAGCCAGTAACTGAAAGCCTAGAGGTGACAGGTGAAGACCATCTCTGGCAAGCCAGTGTGGTCTATCAACCATGTCACCCCAGGCTGGCAGGAACTGGATCCCCTTAGAATGACACCAGAAACTAAGCCAATTACTGAAGTCAATCATTTTTTGTTTAGATTGTGGCATCATCCTAGATGAAGGTAGAATGTTGCTAAAGGCTAGGGACATACCTGCCTGGGACACATATTCAGAGAGCTCAATCACGTTTCTCTTCATATCATCCCATGAGGTACATCTAAAGTAATTTTCACCAACATGAACTTGTTGTTGAGAGGCTTGAGTATCTGTGTGATCTGACAGATCTGGGGACCCATTAGACAGCTGACCATAACCTTCTCTTTGTCCAGCCTGGTGAGTGTGACATCTGTATGTCTCACAGTGGAGTCGCCTATGACTAAAAAATTTGGTTTAGATGTGCTTTGTTTTAGGGAATTATTTGGTGAGACACTGATGCTTGTGTTTTTTATGTATATTGAGTGCTGTAGGTGCTGTATTAGGTGTGCCATGCTTGTGTTTGGAAGGTCTCTGGTGTTTATGTAGGTTTCTTTTTTTGTTAAACGTGTTTATTGGCTTTAACATACAATCAATAAAACATAGTAATTTATACAAGCAGTTAACAAATAGAAAATGTTAACATTCATAAAGTAAAAAAGGTATTAACAAGGACATCCACAGGTTAATGCATCGTCTAACATAACCATAATACATTATAAAGGTTCCAAGTCTTTTTTTAACAAACTTTGTAAAGTATCCCACATATTATAACTGGTTGTTTTCCTAGAAGTTCTTAATTTAATAGTCATTAGTTCCATTTGTCATACCTCTATCAAAACATTTTAAACTCATTAAAAGAAGGAGAGGTATCTGATATCCAATTTCTAGTTATAATCTTTTTAGCCACTGCTAGAATTGACCATAATAGGGGAAGTTTAATCTTTTTAACACATTTTGGTATGGGGGTATTGAAGAGGATTAGTGATTTAGATATTGTAAAATTATCTTTAAAAAGAGCCTGTAGAAAATTAATTGATGTCCAATATTCCCTTCAGTTTTATACAATTATGAAACATATGCGCCCAGTTAGCATGTATTTCTGTGGTACATCTCTTACATATGCTATCTTTTTTATTAATTTTGCTTATTATTAGAGGGGTGGAGAAGGGCCTGTGTAAGAATTTCCAGGCATAAAGTTTCCATTTAATTGAGGAAGTTCTTTTAGAAGCAGATTCCAGTATATGACTTATCTTGTTGTTCTCGGGGTTCTCTATTTATTTAATTGAAGTAGTTCCAGTAATTTTCTAGACAGTTGAAGGTTTCATCTCTAATAATTTTGTGTATGTGAGAAAGCTTGCCTTTTTCTGAAACCTTCTGTTGTAGAGTTAGTATCACATATTAATATCAGTAATATCAGTATTGGAACAGATTCTTTAGCTATTGGTGTTATCAAGTCTAGTTTATTAGAAAGATATTGTCTGAAAGCCTGCATCTCTAACCAAAAAGTTTCATCCAAATAAAATTCTTGAGTTAGAAAATCTAGATTTTTAACTTTATTATCCTGCAGCATCTGATGCCAGTACATTAAATTATTTTGCCTGAATAGTAAAGTTTTATCAGGGTTAGATGATAAGATTATGCCTTGTGTATAAGTTATTGGAAATAAAATGAAGATCCATTCCTTATATTAGGGATGTTTATATATAAAGTTATGAAAAGTAATACTAATATTTATTGGGTAATTTAATGTGTGGGCAGCCACGGTGGTGCAGTGGTTAGCATTGTCGCCTCACAGCAAGGGGTTCTCCGGTTTGATCCTCGGCTGGGGTGCCTTCTGTGCAGAGTCTGCATGTCCTCCCTGTGGTTGTGTGGGGGTGCTCTGGTTTCCTCCCACATCCCAAAGACATGCTGCAGGTGGATTTGGACACTCTAAATTGGCCCTAGGTGTGAGTGTGTGTGTGTGTGTGTGCCTTCTGTGGAAGGTTGGGCACTGGGCTGGCAACTCAACACTGTAAAACTCCACTGCCAATCATGAGCAGACAGATGATCCACTGTGGCAACCCCTAACCGGGAAAAGCCAGAAGAAGATTGGGTAATTTGATGTGTGTCTCAGTGTTATAGGTACAGTGCAAAATTCTTTGAGTATCCATAATATGAGATTATTTATAATAATATTTTTGTGCGTTAGTGGTATACTAGTTAATTCCATGCCTATTAATTCCCAATATTTTTTCCACATTGCAACATATGAATTATAAATTAGTAGAGCTACAGTTTTGATAACAGAGGATATAGAGTATAGATCAAAATCAGGAAAGGCTAAACCTCCTTGGGACCAATTATTGATATGTGTCCTTAATGCCAATCTAGGTCTATGAGGTGCCCAAAAGAATTTCAACATTAATGTGTTTAATTTTTTGATTGTTTTGGTAGGTGGGTGTAGTATTGATTGTATTACATATAATATCTTTAAGAATATAATCATTTTTATAATTGTAAGTCTTTCTTCCATGGAAAATATGACATTATTCCAACTTTTAAACAAGGTTTGTATGTTTTCAAGACATTTATTATAGTTATATTGAATAATTGATTTAATATCTCTTGCTAAGATAATTCCTAGATAAGTTATATGACCTGAATTGGGTATATATTTATGATAAGCTTTTTTAAAAGTATTTTTCCTAAATATATTGGCAGAATCTTTTTTTTCTTCATTAAACATCAGATATGAGATTTTCTTAAAGTCTGCCATTGTGTCAAATAATGACTGTATAGAACAGTTGTTTCCTGTTGATGTAATTAATACATCATCAGTGAAAAGGTTAATTTTAGCTACTGTATTTTCATTTATTTTAAATCCTTCTATGTCATTATTGTTTCTAATTAAATTGGCCCAGGTCTCTATTATTAGGGTAAATAATAAAGGGGAAAGTGGACATCCCTGTTTAGTTCCTTTCAATATGGGTATCTTCTGAGAGACATATGTGCCAATTTTTATGTATGCCAGTGCTCCTCTCCTTTATATAGATGTTCAAACAGATTAACAAATGCATCAGATAATTTTGTACACCTTAGCAAGATAAACAAGTAGTCCCAGCTCACAGAGTCAAAGGCTGAGTTTATGTCAAGGCTAATTAGTGTCAGATCCTTCTTATTTTTATTTGCATAATCTATTAAAGTTATCATTCTTCTTATGTTGTCAAAAGTATTTCTATTTATAATAAAGCCTGTTTGATCTATGTCAATAATGTTTGGAAGAATTGTCTTTAATCTGTCAGCAAATATGTTCATAAACATCTTGTAGTCAACATTGAGCAGTGAGATGGGCCTATATGATGAGCATCTTGTTGGGTCTTTATTGGATTTCAGAACTGGTGAGATAAAAGTGTATTTCCAAGATGGGGCGGAGGTAATAAATTCAGTCTGAGCTGCCAGGAAATCATTATGTATTTATGTGTGGACATTTCTAGAGAATATTTTGTAAATCCTGGGAATTATACCGTCTTTAACTGGTGCTTTGTTTCACTTGAGTTTGTTTATTTGAGTGACAATGTCTGTATATGAGATACTCTTATCCAATGACTCAATCTGTTGTTTATTAATTTTTTGTCCATGTATGTGGTAATGAATTTCTTTATTTTATCTTGTGGGTCCATATTAACTCTGTCATTGTTTATTTTATGAAAGCAATCTTTAAACTCATCCAGAATTTCTTATAAATTAGAAACACTTTTTTCCCCGAGGAAAAAAATCTGTTTGATAGGATTTTGTTTGCTATGTCTTTTTGTTTTATTTTTAAGTTTGTTTAAATAGTTGGGATTTATTGAATATGTTCAGAATTTATATTTCTCTAGGGTTATTTTCATTTAAAATTTCTTTGTACTTCTCATTTAACTTATTTATTTATTCTATAATATTTTTATTTGCGATATCTCCCTTACTATTGAGCTTAAAAGTGTCTAGCTTATTCTGTATGTATATAAGATCTTTGTCCCATGTTTTCCTTTTATTATTATACTGTTTTATACTTTGCCCATGATTTCAGAGCATCCTATATATATATATATATATATATATATATAAAATTGAAATATCTGGTGTAGTGTTTATTTCTAGGAAGTTTTGTGTCTTCTTATTTATAAATTCTTTGAAGCCTTTTAGTTGAGTTAAGAAGGCAGAAGATCTTCTAATCTGGGTATTGTGTGTAACATTTACCCTAAGTTCAAAAGTGATAGAATTACGGTCCGATATTGGGCAGGAAATGACCACAGATTTAGATTTTGGGCAGGAAATGACCATAGATTTAGATAAATCTTTTACACGTTGGTTAGAGATCACAACTCTATCTATTCTAGACTAAGACTTGTGTCTGTTGGGAAAAAAAGTATATGGTAGTGCCTTAGTATCAGCTTGATTATTAATGTTATTCAAATGATGTGTTAATAAAGGGCCGGATTCACAAATCCTCCGTGTAAGACTTAATATGTCTTACTCGGAGGCTGCAGTTGAATGGTATGACGTCAGCATGCCATGCATATTCATGAGGGCATGCTGAATCATACCCAAGTCTAACACGGTCCATGTAGGAAAGTAGGGGGCATGTCCGATTGCCGAGTACAGCAAAGGGACATGCCCCCAGAAGAGTCAGGGTCCTGAAAGTAAACACCCATGAGCAAGTCCGCTGAAATGTCAAGGAACACAACACCACACATCCTCACAGACTAAACCCTACTGAAAATATGTAAAATGTAAAAATAGCAGTTTCCTTTTTTTTTTTTTAATAATTTCCAAAATGTTTGCCTGCATTTGCACTCGTTTGCATGGGTATGCCCTTCGCTCAACCACAGTTAGCAGATATGACATTGAAAAGCATATAAGATCTACATATGCAACTTAAGCAAAGTAGCAATAGCGTAGCGGTAGAGACATCGCCCAAAGAATAGGTAGTCACGGTTCTAGCCCCACAACATCCCCCTCCATTTTTCTTTAAATAAGTATGAAACAATTCCCCGATATATATAAATTTAATTTAAGTAAAATGTAATGAAATGGCCCATGTATTTCTGAACAAAACCTATATTATGTATATATAAAAAGGATCATAATTGCCCATAGCTTAGCAGTGCTTTAACAAGCTTAATATGAGTGCCAGTAGCTGAGCAGCGCTTTAACAAGCTTAATATGAGTGCCCGTAGCTGGGCAGTGCTTTACCCAGCTTAATATGAGTGCTTATGGCTAAATAACACGTTACCCAGTGTAAGCCGTTTGTGCGGAGCTGCGCAGTGCGCCAACCAGCTTACCGTCAGGCAACGTTGGGCAAGCTGTAGCAAAGTCGCCTTTACACAGACACACCTACTAGCCTGTCTAGACAGTAGTAAAATAAAAAAGCAATGGCAAGGATCAAACCCGGGATACTGTGCACCATAGTCAAAGTACTGAACTACTACGCCATGACAGTTGTACTGAGAAATACAGTATTACCATACATGTAGGAATGAATGAAAATATAACAATGACAAAGCAGGTTTGCTGTAAGCAGAGAAATATCCAAAATGGCCAATCACAGATAAGTGCGGAAAACCGGCATATATAAGCCCCATAGGCAGGAATACACACCATAACTGATTGTGATACCCATTTGCATTCAGGATGGCAGGTGCAGGAGAGGGAAATTGCTTTAGAGCACAAAGGTGGGGTGTTGAGGAGTCAAAATATATGGTTTGGCTTCTAGTCCATGATCATGAAGCGCAACTCATGCAGGGCCAGGTTCAATGGGGAGTGTATAAGGCAGAGGCGTGGAACCGGTTGGCACATGATCTCACCAGTGCCACAGGCATTCCGAGGACTGGTGAACAGGTCCGTCACCACCATGCGGACCTGAAGCGACGAAAGAAGGACCAACTGAACCGATGGATCCAGAAGGCCCGCCAAATGCCCGATGCCCCACTACTGAGTAAGTATCTATGTAATTAAGTATGTAAGAAATGTTATCCTAGCCTATAGTATGGATAGGTATGTTAAAATATTCCTTCATTTATATTACAGCTGCAGGTGTTCGTTCCGTGAATCAGCAAGCCTATGCTGCTAGGCTGGCGAGGTTGCACCACCAGGCAGGTTAGTAATTATTCTGCCGGTATTGTTATAGAATATAAGTGGGACAGCTTGTAAAAGAGTTCAGTGTTGTAACCCAGTAATAAAGGTGAAATAAGCCTAGAAGAAAGATTCTGCTAGTATTGTAAGATTAGATAAGTGATGCAGCCTGGAAAAGAGTATTGCAATCCAGTAATAAAGATTAAACAAGTCTAAAATAGAGTTTCCACCTGTATTGTAATATCAGATAACTGCTTCAGCCTGAAAATGAGTGCTGTAATCAATCAACAAAGGATAGACAACTGTCGAATACATCCTTGTAATTCTGCCATATGAAATAAGTGAGTTAACTGGAAAGGATTGTTGTAACCCAGTAATAAATGTTAATAAAGCCTAGAATTAAGTACTATCCTGAAATGTAAATATACAATAAGTGAGAGAGTGTGAGAAAGAGAGTTTGAAGCTACCAAGAAAGCTGTAATAAGTCTGGAATAAAGGTATACTGCATTCACTGCATAATTAAATGAATGAGACAGCCACAACCAAAGAGTGAAATGTCTTTAATAAAGTATAGAACCTGGACTGTGTCCATCCCACAATTTTGATATGTTGCTGTACCCTTGCATTATGGAGATAGTATGGTTGTATGAAATGCTGAACATCCACAGTTGTCTAGACCCATAGAAATCAAATGTAGCAGGATGTTTAACTTGAACACAGCCAGATATAAACGTATATGAATAAAAATGGAATGTATATTAATGTAGCAGTAACATCTCCATCACCAACATTCCTAACGTTACATACAGGAAACTGTACTAATACATGTAGGGGATATATATCTGCATCTACTAGGAATGTACAGTATATGTATAGGTAGTTTAAGTTGTTAATGTAATATTTTTCCACCCTACCCTATTTTCACAAATGATGCCATTCCACACCAAACTGGGTATGTGTATTCACAATTAATTCCCATGGACATTTGTCCTGTTGGTTTATACATGTCTGCATGTACGTTGATGCATGTGCCCTGTTCACATATCCAAACCTAATGGCCTGTTGCCACCAATCAACCCTGCATGCTGTTGGAATGTCCACTGATGTTCTAAATATGTATGTCTTATGCTTGATGCTCAATGTTCGGAATTCATGTGGGTTTGGTTAATGGGAATACTGATGCATGCTGTTACAACTAATTTTGAATGGTGTTGTTTGTTACTAACCCAAAATACCATAAAATACTGCTAAACATAGGACAACAGGGAAGGCGGGGTCCAGCGGACTCACCTCTCCCACCTCAGCTGGCGAGTTCACCTGGCACCAGTGCCCAGGCCGGGACCTCCTCCTCCGGTGGCCCTGTGCCACCTTTGGATGGAAGCACTGC
>NC_056751.1:172785593-172855593 GCF_019279795.1 Protopterus annectens
TGTGTTTCCTGTAGTCTGCACAGATTACATACCTCATGCATAAATATCTGTATGTAGGGGCACACAGTACTATAAGGTACACAGTTAATGCTCATCTGTGTCGTCATACATTTGTGTGTTGTATGTATGTGTAATGTGTGTGTAATGATGCATGTACCATGGCCGCAATCACATGTGTGTTACAGGGTATGTGTGTGTACCTGGCAGCATGTATACTCTGTGACAACAGTATGCTGGCTATATTAAAAACTGTGCACATATGTCAGGTAGGGGTATGGCATCAAAGACTAGGGTGGATTACCATTTAAACTGTAAATGTGCATTGCATTCATTGCATGGGATGACAATATTCTTCATCCATTAGCTGGATACATACCCCCAGTGTGAGGTTGTGCATTGTATCCCAAACAGTGTGCTGAGTGCTGGTGTATACTAGTTAGTTGTATGGAGTGTGGCAGGCACTGTCAGACAGTTGTGGGCTGAGCACTGATATGTGGTATCGAACATGTGTATCCTCTGATAGACAGACAGATGCTATATATGGCAGTTAAGTGATATCAGTACATTAGAATATTAAGTGTGCCACATGACTTGCTCACATATTTTTCTTTTCCTTCCAGGGTGATGGTGCATCAGCGTAACCCACCTTATACAGCAGCAGAGGATCAGAAGATCCACCAGAGCCTGGTGCAGAATTTCTCTGTGCTGTTTTCCAGGACCAGCCAGAACCAGCATGAGAGGGCAGCACTGTGGCAAGATCTTGTCCGTCGGGTAAATGACATAGGCATGCATAACCAGACATATGAGCAGGTACGCCATCACTGCAGTGATTTAATTAGACATGTCCGGCAGTGTGCATCTGATATCCACAGACAACAGCTTGCCACAGGTGGTGGGGTACCTATCCACCCCCCCTCACCAGTGTGGAGGAGCACCTCCTAAGTGTTGTGGCTCCAGGCCAACAACAACAACATCCACAAACATGTGTCATCATGGAGGCTGGAGCCACCCAGCATGTTGAAATGGAGCGTGCAGGTAACAAGACATATCTGTAGTTGACTGTTCTCTGTACTGGTAGTTTATACGTGTGTGAGTTATGTACTGTGTGTGCAGTTGTTAACCTGCTTATTCTTCTGCAAGATTGACATTGAGCATAATCTGTACACCTGTGAAAGCCACCTGTTGTACTACTGTACTTTATCATACTCACAGTATCAATGGCACAGTTGTGGCCACTGGCAATCACTGTCATATTTTTGCAGGTCCCTCTGGAGTGACAGCAAGGCAGCCAATCCATGCTGGTGAGTGTGTAATAACAATACTATTGCTAATGACATGTGCATGTCATATGGAGGTGTAGTGTGTGCACATGTAACACCTACACATAATGCATGCTGTGCATGTTTGCTGTGAGACTATGCATATCCCATTATTCTCAGTAGCTGCCTCACTCACATGCAATACACAGAGCATGACACACATGTGTGGCAACACAGTACTGGACATTGTATAGGCATACCTGATACACATGTACACAACACATACATGTTTGGCATAGACACTACACCTTAGCCTGCTACACATGTCCAATTATGACACCTGCTGTATGGCCACCCTTCAGTATCCCACTTATCCTCTATGCAGCACACATAATATACCTGAGGGGTAGAGGCCTACCATGTCTTTGTGCAACAGTCTTGAACAAATAATACATTCATGTTAGGCAATGCTCACTATTGGCCCCTTTACACACCCATGTAACAAGTGGCTGTGTAATTGTGGATGTAGTCATGTTACTGCACTTCAGGTACAGCATGCTAGCTGCCTGTCTGGCACACATTATTATTGTTGACTGACCACAAGAAACATGTTGATCACGGCTCACGTTACTACACCACATCTAGTTCCACTGACCACAAAAGTACACATAGCAGTTATTGCATAGCACCGTCATGTGTTATGTGTGTTTGTGCAAATATATGCACCCACAGCTTGTAACACTTGCACAACATTGTTATGTCCTTGTACACATTGTGCCCCATGGTGGAGACAATCACTGAACAACTACACACAACCATCAAGTACACGTTTACTGTTATTAACAAGGGCTGTCTACACTTGCACTGCATGTTCCTGTGCAGCACATAATCTGCATGCTGACACGTGTGCAGTGATGTTTTTCCTTGTGATACTGTCACCCACCCTCAGATAGTATTGTGTATGTGTTGGATTGCAGGTGTGTCTGTGTTTGTATCTGCTGTACTGAGGAGTGTGCCTGTGTGCCTGTGCACCTGTGTGCCTGTGTGCTTGTGTGCATGTGTGCCTGTGTGCTTGTTTGCATGTGTGCCTGTGCGCCTGTGCGCCTGTGTGCCTGTGCACCTATGCGCCTGTGTGCATGTGTGCATGTGCGCCTGTGTGCATGTGTGCATGTGTGCTAACATCATGTACACATTTGTAAACTGTGTTTCCTATCTTCCTCTCACAGGTTCTGATGTTGCTCTGGTGGAGTGCAGCAGGGAACCTGAAGCCACTGCTGGGGATAGTGATAATGATGATACATGTGTAATGGCACAGGGAGGTGTGACAGGGTCTGTAGTTGGTCAAACAATCAACAATACACAGCAGTCAACCCCATCAATGCACACAGTCATCCTGCCTATACATCCATTGTCACCAATGTCCTTAGCTGAGGGACAGCATACAGTGGGCATTGACCAGGGTAGTGTGGTATCATTGGCACATGCATCCCCTCACAGCAGCCATGGCCAGATTCCTGACATGGTACCACACAGTCAGATGTCCAGGGGTTCACGTGGGAGCATCTGTTGTCGTACTGCCCCTGTCAGACATGCCCACAGAGGTTTTCAACCTCAGCTATGTTCTGGGCTGTAATGCAGGCACAGGCACGTATGGAGCGGTACACCAGACAGGGTCTGAGGGAGCTTAGAGCACATCGCACCGCTATGAATGACATTATGCCTGATGTTGCGGCTGCCATCCGTAATATCAACAAGGTCATTGATAGACATTGGGGGGACACATTAGATCTCTTCCACAACTAAATGTCCAGGAGCCAGGACAGTGCAGGATGGTTGATGCATCGACGTGGATGTATGCCATCAACATCATCAGCTGGCAGTCATTGCGGATGGCAACAAACCCGCAGCCGCTCCCATAGTGCCAGTACCAGCCCCAGCAATGCTGGGTCTGTGCTGTCATTACACCGTCCTAGAAGACCACGTGCACATGGCTCTGGACAGTCCCAGCAGGGACATGTGTCCAGTCAACAACTCACTGCTTCTGATGACAGTACCCAGTCTGGCTTAGTACCTGATAATGTCCGTAGCACCCCTGCCAGGCACAGGTACAGTGTCCGTGGCCAGAGACAGTGATCTGTATGACCTGGCAGGTACAGTCTGTGGCTGTCCACAAACACCCGTATATGGCAGCCACGTGGTGGAACTGTGTACAAGCATACACACACACACATAATGCTAACACCTAGGGCTAACACATACACACACACATCGTATCAACATTGCCCCATGTTGTACTGTTGGCCCTCACTAACACACACACACACATACATGTCGATTGGATGTGTCAATGGCAGACTCTGGCAAACCAAGTACACATCCTGTGCATATGATGAAACTGTGCCACCTCCTGCCATCTGTAACATTGATGCAGGAACAGGATAGCATGGTGCTGATGCACAGGGTGACTACACAGCACTGTAGTAATAATATCATGTTGTTAGCAGTACAGTGTAATGATATCGTTGTGGGTATATTCGATCATGCATGATGCATTAACTATGATTGTCATTGTAGTTTTGTATACACCAGTGTTAATTCCCAAAGTGTCCTGTCTGCACATGTGCCACATGGCTGTTGTGTGTACCTGTGCCTACATGTGTTGGGGTGTGGACAGTACATGTGTGATGTTTGCAGCACAGAGTTGCAGGTATACATTTGTGAACATGGTTAGCATGGAACATGACATGGTTTGACAGTATGCTGTGGGTGATACGGTTTCCATATGTCAATGGTCTGCATTCTGGTACTATACACAGCCTACATAGCCTGACATTCCGTGGTCATTACATGGTGTCTCCTCAACTGATACACAGATGTAGGAACCTGGTGTCAGTGATATCCTTGCAGTACTACACTATACCAGTAGCCATTCTTACTGAGCCCCACACATCCCTGGGAACAATACTCTTTGGCATATAGCAGTCTCACGTACATGTCAACACACTACGGATATGTCCATCCATGACTGCAAATGCATACAGTGGCCTACAATGCATTTTACACATGACACACCTAACCACCACAAGGGTATCATACAGACAGATACCTGTTGTCCAAGCCATGCTGTATTACTGTAACGCAACTGTAGCATTGTCATCGGCATGTAGTTAACATAGTATTCCAACAGTACCATGTAGGTGGTAGCACCCATCATGTAGAACGGGTAATGGTGTGTACATGTGGACAAGTGTTATCTTGTCTATCCTGTGATATTCACATTTCCAAAGGTATTCTGCAGTCCCTCGGTGTATCACCTAAGCAAGACAGTGTCTGTATGCATATTGGCAACAGTTGCCATACACCTACACTGGATGTCCATCACTCACAGACTTTGCTGTGTTTTAACATGTCTGACATATACTCCAGACATGAACCCTCACCCACATTAATCTATCAAAGCTTTCATGGGTGTGTGTCACATAGTTGGCCTAGGACACAGATCACTGCAGTAGCCTGCATTGTCACCAACATACATGTATGGCCTAAGGTCTGGTAAGCTGCGGCACATGCTGGCAAAGGTAACAACTGTAATCATATGAGGCAGGCTTCACACATAGGAACTATTAAAGGTCACAGGTACATATCTGTATGTGGCACACACATACCTGATGTGTGCATTGAAATTACTGTTATAATAATATGTCATACAATAATAAAAGCAAAACACACAGCACATTGACAAATTGTGTGACAAACACACACATGTAATTTGTAGAATTCAAACCCCTACCTAACTATGTAATGATATTTGAAAGAGACACATTAGCACAGTGCGCTATTCGCATTACTGGATGAGTTCCCTTCTCCTGCTGTATTTATAGGGTGCTGACATCATTAGCCTTTCCAAAGTGGAATGTACATCTTTTAGTGTGTTATCCCAGTCTTCAAAAAGGCCATTCCTTTCACAGAGCATTGCATACATACCCCCCCCACACACACAGCATTCACAGGATTCAAACACCTACCTAATTATGTTATGATATTTGAGAGAAATGCATTAGTACAGCGCGCTATTCGCATTATTGGTTGATTTTTTTTCTCCTGCTGTATTTATAGGGTGCTGACATCATCAGTCTTTCCATAGAGGAATGTACATCTTTTAGTGTGTTATCCCAGTCTTCAAAAAGGCCATTCCTTTCACAGAGCATTGCATACATACACACCCCCACACACACAGCGCTTACAGGATTCAAACCCCTTCCTAACTATGTTATGATACTTAAGAGAGACGCATTAGCGCAACGTGCTATTTGCCTTACTGGAGGATTTCCCTTCTCCTGCTGTATTTATAGGGTGCTGACATCATCAGTCTTTCCAAAGAGGAATGTACATCTTTTAGTGTGTTATCCCAGTCATCAAAAGGGCCATTCCTTTCACAGAGAATTGCATACTTACACACCCCCCTGCCACCCCACACACACAGCGTTTGCAGGATTCAAACCCCTACCTAACTAACTTACGATACTTGAGAGAGACGCATCAGTGCAGCACGCTATTCGTATTACTGGATGACTTCTCTTTTCCTGCTGTATTTATAGGGTGCTGACATCATCAGTCTTTCCAAAGAGGAATGTACATCTTTTACTATCCCTCAGTATGGGGGATAACAATATCTGTGCATTAACAGATGCCTAGTTCAGGGTCACATATGCACACTGGCACTGCCAGGTTATGTTCTATACCATGCTTCGTGACCACAGGACTTGTAACACACAACACAAGTAGGGAGTGTATCCATATACATCACAGATACACACACCTCTGGGTTGGTACCACTGCACTAAGCATGACAGGCCATACATATACAACTACCATTGTTCAAAACTGCCTTTTGGTTTGGTGTGTAGTTCAGACCACCCCCCCCCCCCATACCCAGGAACCACACTTGGCTTTCCTGGGAACAGTGTAGGATATGAAGGTCTTCACACACACCATTATAGTGGTTGACTTCAGGTACACAAATATTGACTGGGGATACTACTCAGGCCCTCAACAACATCACCCTACAGCCACTACAATTTGTGGATCCATGTGCTATGGCACAACCAGTCACCACACCCACAAGGGGGAATACATATTGGACCTGATCATCACCAACATGGGGACTCTATGCTCCATACCAGAGGTAGAACCCTCATTGTTAAGATCAGACCATAAACAACTTTCCTTGAGCATCCATATCCCGTCCACACCCCCAGCCAAGGAAACCACTGTAAAGAATTTCTCAAAAGCAGACTTTGCACTTGTAAAGACTGGGGTGGAATACTTCAAAGGCCCCGTGCTGGAGGATAATACAGCCCAATCTGCAGAATCCTTTACAAACGCATTGTATGAGCACCTGCAGGTATGCATTGATCATGCTATCCCAAATAAAACCATGACTCCTCCAAAACAGGAGACCTGTCTGGTTGACCCCGGCCATATATAAGCTGCACAACAGAAGGAGGAAGCTACTACATAACAGAGCAATATCCCACAGAGAAAGAACATCTCTGAACAGTATTGGCAAGACACTTCAATCCCTCATATAATAATCACTTGCATGTTTTGACAGTGAAATTGACCAGCCACTACAGATAATCACAAGGCCTTCTTTAGTTATGTCAGGAATATGTGTGGAAACAACACAAATATGCTCTGAATTGTTGCATAACAGCACAAAATATGCCAAACCTACGGACATAGCCTACACCCTGGCAGACAGAGAATGCACAAACACCCCCCCTTACCCCCCAAGGGTACAGATGCCCATCCCAAATGAATGTAACCTCCCTGACATTACAGATGTACAGGTGAAAGGTGCCCTCTCCACAGCAAATAACACAGCATATGTATGGGACCGGACGGTGTCCCAGTCTGTGTCCTACACGAGCTCTCAGTAGAACTGAACACTCACATTAAGTCACTGTTCCAACTTAGCCTTACTACAGGATATGTACCCTGAGAATGGCATACAGATACACTGCTCCCACTCCACAAAGGAGGTGCCACAACGGACCACAGGAACTATCACCCCATAAGCCTGACTAGTGTGGTAGAAAAAGCTATGGAGCGTATTATCATGGAAGTCATAATCAAAAACATTGTGAGACTCCAGACAGTGGATCATACACAATTCGGCTTTGTTAAGGGCAGATCTTGCCTCTTACACATAGTTCATATCTTTGAAACGGTTACTGAAGCCATGGATGAGGGCAAGGTAGTTCACACAGTCTACCTGTACCTTGCAGAAGCCTGCAACACAATACCCCACTCAGGCATCATACATATGCTTACCAGCTTAAATATCAACCCCTATATCACTAGATGTGTTGCTATCTGCCTCAGGGATGGAACCCACATGGTCAGAATTGCAGGTGCCATGTCCAATTCCAGACTAGTTACAACTGGTGTCTCACTGGGCTCAGTTGTGGGACCTGTCCTGTTTGGTATATACTTCTCTGAGGTTCAGACTAACATGGGGGTATTATGTCTAACAAACGTCACAGATGACTGCTAACTGGGGGCCATAAGCAACACTGCAGCTGACACATGCTTCCCCCATAAGGGTCTCAAAGAGATGGATGCTTGTTGCCAGAGCCATGGCCTCGTGCTAAATGCTAAGATGTGCATAGTCATCCTCTTTGGGGAAAACAAGGTGCACACAAATCACCACATAAGTGGTAATCCATTAAGTACAGAAGATGTATTTACAGATTTGGGGACCAACATAGATCCTAACCTCTCCTTTGCTAATCACATTGAATGAGTCATTGCAAAGACCTTTATATAGCCCTCCTTATCACATGGGGGTTTGCATGTAGATCATGGGAGGTCATTGTGGCCCTCTACTAGTCACTCATCAGGCCCATGTTTGACTACAATGGCCCTTTTGGGGTGTACCTTACCCAAAACCTGCAGCAATTACAGTGTCCAAAACAGTACCTCCCCAAGAGGATCATGAGCTACACACAGATGTCCTATGCAGCTCAACTAAAGGATCTCCAGCTCTACTCAGTTGCTTAACACCTACTCAGAGGTAATCTATGCCTGACGTATACAGCCATGTCAAACCCAGAAGTAATGGACATGCTCGACCTCATAACATCCAAGACCCTTAGAGCTACACACTCCAGGGACTTAAACCTCAGCATAAAACTAAATAGGGCATGCTGCAGGGACAGATTCATTATCCAGAGGCTCCCCTCACTCTGGAATTGAATCCCAATTAAAGTTAGACATAGCCCCTCGCTAACCCTCTTCCAGCAAAATCCAGCCGCATGGATGGGAAATTGCAAATTCACCCCTGGGATTTCCACTGTGTCCCTGCTTGACAGATGCACAGCAAACTAGCCTTAAAGGGTGCCTTCTGTGACCTACTTTACAGAGGCACAGTAGGCTACTCTACTGGGGAGGCGGACGCCAAATACACTCTGCCTAGGCTTATGAATTCCCTAGGGCAGACAGCCTAGTATCGACCTCTGCACCTATGTTTATGTTGGGGATGCACAATATTTGTTGCTGATACTGTTTGCAGGTCTTTATTGCCATAGCTTTCCCAGTTTCTATGAACAACTTGTGTATCTGCGTAACATGTTTGATCATGACAGGGTTCCAGTATATTAATCTATGTGTCTGTTGTCATTTAACTGTGTGCACAGGGCAGATTGCTGGATCGTGGGAGGTTCCTGGCTTAACACATACAACTGCCAGATATGTGTGGCCGACTGCTATACTCAGACATGGCCTAAGTGTGTGAGCATGCGCAGTTCAGGCTTTCCATGGTTTGTTGCCTGACATATGTCTCATTTATCCAAGTGTGTGAGCATGCCCAGTGTGACCTTTCCATATGTTGTGATCTAGTCCACTACATTTGTGGCTGTGTGTGAACATGACCAATATTGACATTTATACTGTGTGTGTTGGAAGTCATGTTGTGTTCTTACTACCAGACTCCTTTGTGTCATAACTCAACATGGATTGTGCTGTGCCTGCAGGATTTCCATGGGATAGTTTGCAAAGACTTGTCAACATTCTTTCATACTGGCTGAATACTGCAATACTGTCATGGTGTACTACTTCAGTACTTTCACTATGGTGCACAGTGTCATGGGTTTGAGTCCCATCACTGCTTTTAATGCTCATACTGAGCAGACCAGACTGGTTAACGGCCAGATGGGTAACTATGAGCATGTTGCATTTTGTTCAGCTATGGCCTACTTAAACCAGGCTTGTCCAACATTGCTGTGTATTCACCAACTTGGGTGGACATTGCCAAACATTACTCCACATTGACCACAGTTGTACTAGTTGGTGTGTGTGATTCTGTTCATAGGTCCATACTAGGCTATCTGCCCTAAGGCATTTATAATCCTAGCCAGAGTGTGTTTGGCTTTCAACACACATTTTAAGTGGAGTTTGCCATGACATTTTTCAAGGTTAGTATACTGTGCCTCTGTCTAATGGTGACATAGAAGCGATACCCAGGGTAGACCTGCAATCTCCCATCCACTCATCCAGATTCCTCTTGAAGAGAGTCAATGAGGGACTCTGGCTAACCTGGAGTGGGAGTTTACTCAAGAGTGGAGGGAACCTCTGGGTTATGAATCTGTCACTCCAGCATGTACTATTTATTTCAGTCCTGAGGTTCAGGTCTCTTGAGCACGTAGCTTAATGGGATTATGATTTTCCAAGGTGCAGCATGTCCATTGATTCCAGGTTGGACGTTGCTTTATACATCAGGCACAGATCACATCTGGGCAGGTGGTATGCCACTGAGTGGAGCTGCAGTTTCTTTAACCAGGCAGCAAATGGCATGTGTTTGAGCCCTTTGATCCTCCTGGTGAGGTACTTTTGTGGTCTTTCCAGCTGCTGAAGGTGTCTGATAAGGTACATCCCACAAGGGGCATTGTACTCAATTATGGGCCTGATGAGGGATGAGTAAAGAGGCACGATGACCTCCCCTGATCTAGATGTGAATACCTTCATGATTAGGTGGGCTATATGAAATGTTTTTCTAAACACTTTGGCCACATGGTTGTCAAATGAGAGATTGCTATCAACTTGGTTCCCCAGGTCCCTTATCACTTCTTCCATACTTAATGGGTTACCACCTATGTGGTAATTTGTGGGCACTTAGTTTTTGCCAAAGGGGATGACTATACACTTTTTTGCGTTTAGCTTGAGGACATGGCTCTAACACCAGTTGTCTGTTTCTATGAGGTCCTTTTGTAGGATGCTTGTGTCAGCTGGAGGGTCAATTATGGCACCCAGTTTGCAGTCATCTGCAAACTTGTTCAGCCGCAGTCCTTCTGTGTTGGCCTGTACCTCCGAGAAATATATACCAAACAAGGGAGATCCCAGGACTGAGCCTTGTGGGATGCCACTTGAGCTGGTTTGGGGTCTGACATGGCTCCAGCATTTCTGACCATGTGGGTTCTGTCCTTGAGCCAGTTTGCAACCCATCTAGTGACATAGGGGTTTATATTGAAGCTGGTGAGCGTATCTATAATGACCAAGTGGGGTATTGTATGGAAGGCTTTTGCGAGGTCCAGGTAGGCTGTGTGGACCACCTTCCCCTCGTCAATGGCCTCGGTGACTGTTTCAAATGACTCAACCAGGTTTAAGAGGCAGGATATGCCCTTAACAAAGCCAAACTGGGTAGAATCCAGTGTCTGTAGGTCCCCAATATCTTTATTTCTGAGGTCCATGATGATCCTTTCCATAGCTTTGCAGACCAAGCTAGTCAGGCTTCTGGGCCAATAGTTTGCAGTATCCATTGAGGCACCACCTTTGTGGAGAGGGACCGCTGTTGTTGTACACTGCTCTTTGAGTACATATCTTGTTGTAAGGCTGAGATTGAACAGTGGTTTTATGTTTGTGTTCAATTCTTCTTGGGGTTCATGTTGGACACAGCCCAGGACACTGTCTGGTCCCATTGATGCTGTGTGTTTTGTTTTGGAGAGGCTGGCTGTTACCTGGGCATCTGAGATGTCAGGGGGCCAGCACTCTGCTGGGATAGATATTTGCCCTTTTGGTGGGGAGGGGGGGAGAAGTTTGCACTGAACCTGTCAGCTCGGATGTTGGCAATGTCTCTGGGTTTGGTGTATTGTTTGTCATTTTGGACTAATTCTGAGCATATCTGGGAATTCCCACCCTGGTTCCTACCATAACTAAAGAAAGCCTTGTGATTATCCTTAGTGTCCTGTACAATTTTTATCTCAATGATGGCCTTAGACGATTTTATGTGTGGCCGTAGTTTTTCAATAATACTGATCAGAGATGCCTTCCCTTTTTGGGATTTTGCTCTATCATATAGTAGCTTCCTCCTTGTATTGTATGGTTTGTTATAGCTGGGGACCACCAGACAGGATGCCTGCCTTTGGAGGATTGGATCTTGGTTTTATTTGGGATTGCATGATCCATGCATTCCTGAAGGTGTTCATAGAATGCATTTATAAAGGGTTCTGAGGTCTGGGCCATATTTTCCACAGGCACAGGGACTGTGAAGGATTCCACCTCGGTTTTGAGGAGTGTGGCATTTGCTTTAGTGAAATTTTTCACTGTGGTTTTCTGGCCATGGGCTGGGGTTGGGATGTGAATATCCAGTGAGATTACTCTATGGTCTGATCTTACCAGTGAGGGATACACTTCTGGTCTTGGGCATAGAGTCCCCATGTTGGTGATGATCAGGTCCAGTATGTTTTCCCCTCTTGTGGGAGTGGTAGCAAGTTGTTCCATAGCATTTGCATTTATAAATTCTAGGAACCTTTGGGCTAGGGTGTTGCAGCTAGGGTAATGCTCCCAGTCTATGTTTGGGTAGTTGAAGTCGCCCAATATAATGGTGTTTGGGGAGACCTTCATATTTTCATGGGTTCTACAGTCAGCCAAGTGTGGTTCCAAGTGTGGCTATGAACTGGAAGGCGGTTTTACCCACTGTTAGTTGCACATGGATAGTCTCTGATGCTTCATGCTATACCACCAACCTGGGGGTGTGGGTATCTTTGACAAATATTGATACTCACCCTCCTTTTGTAGTTTGTTCCATGTTTTGCAGCTGTAAAGCATGGTATGAGGTGTAACCTGTTAGTGCTAGGGTGCTCTTGGGAGCCTTGAACCAGGTTTCTGTTACTGCACAGATATCAACATTCTCCATGCTGAGGAGAGATTGGAGTGCATGCATCTTGCAGTTTAGACTTCTGGCATTGAGTAGCATTGCTTCTAGTTTCTTATCCCTTGTGATACCTATGGAGGTGGGTTTGTCTTTTGAGCCTTACCTAAAAAAGGCACTATGGGGGTGGCAAGAGCCTTTGGCAATATCCAAAAGGCCACAGGTGACAGGTGAAAGCCATCCTTAGTGAAGCATCATGTCTTGTCGAGCATGTCATCCCAGGCTGACAGGCATTGGATCCCCTCTCATTGACACCAATTCTTAAGCCAATTGTTGTAATTGATCATCTTGCCTTCATATTGTGGCATCATGTTTGGTAAGGGTGGGATGATACTCAAGGTCATCAAGTTTGCATATACTACATGGTGGTAAATGCTGTTTAGCACTACCTTACATTGCTTAACACATGGCCATCATGCCTCAGGTGGTACTGCAGGGCTGCCTATGTCGGATGAACATACTACACTCCCTGCACATGTTTGAAAGCAGGTTGTCTCAACTTAGGCATCCCTTTCACTATATGTGGGAGTCAGAGAGAGGTATCATTTCCAGTGTTCCTACTGAGCCAGTGTACGTGCTATGCGTTGCCTCTTTGCCAAGGCCAAGGCATACTGGGCACACCTCGTTCTGCCTACTGGGGCAGGCTCAGGTTGTTCCTCCTCCGAGTCACGCTCTGCCTGTGATGGCCTTGGCAATGGTGGGGGGCTGTTTGGCCCAGGCCAATGCTGGTCCTGCTGCAGCTGTTTTCGCAGAATCATATTATGTAGCATAGCACATACCATGACAATTTGGGTACATGTAGTTGGTGAGTATTGCAAGGCTCCACCAGATGTGTCCAGGCACCGGAACTGTGACATGAGCAACCCAAACACACGCTCAATTACATTTCGTGTTTGTGCATGTGCCTCATTATGGCATTCCTGTTCAGGTGTGTGTGCGTTTCTGATGGGTGTCATCAGCCACGGCTCCAGTGCATAGCCAGCATCCCCCACTAAGTGAATATGTGGGATGTCCCCATTGGCAAATGTCTGGTACAGATGTGTCACATGCCAGATATGGGAATCATGGTAGCTTCCAGGGCAGCCAGCACACACATTCATTATTATGCCCTGGGCATCACACATGACCTGGAAGTTGATGGAGGGGAAGCCCTTGCAGTTGATGTAGGCCCTACCCTGCTCATCGGCTGGTGCTTTGATGCGTATATGCATGCAGTCAATTGCACCCACTACCTCAGGGTATTCTGCTATTTGCTGGAAGAGACGCATATTGCTGGCCAATACCTCACGGGAATTGGGGAAATATACATGATCACCAACATGTGCTGACATGGCATCCAGGAACTGGTGCAGTACCCTGGATGCTGATGCCTGTGATATCCCCATCATATCACCAGTTGGTCTCTGGAAGGTACCTGTTGCTAGTATTCTTAGGCCAACACATACCTTGGTTTCCACTGGGATGGGTTCCCCTCTGTTGGTTCTGTGTGTGAGGTGTGGCCTGCACAGCTCAACAATTTGCTGCAGGAGGTCTCTGTCCACTCTATAGCGCTCCACTATCTCCAGCTCATGTAACCCCTGGTAGGTGACCCTGGGCCTGTATACTCTTCTCAGTCTCCTCACTCTGGGTTGTCCGGCAGCATTTGCATTGTCACCACCCTCAGCATGTTGCATATGTCGCCTTATAACAGCAATGGCAGCCCCTAGCATTTTTTGTCTGAGTGAAGCTTTTTCAGTTTTCACTTCTAGTAGCTTACTCCAGTGTTGCAGTGTCTCTCGAGAGAAACAAACTGCACTGTTGCTTGCAGAGTTTTAAGTGCTGGGCTGGGCTAGTGTTCTGCCTGTGTAATTACCTGATTCTGATTGTTTTCACCTGCTAGCTCTACTAGTATTCCCTGGTAGCTTCCTACTATTTGTTGTGCTTCCTTTTTCCTTTCTGTTTCCTCAGGGGGGGGCGACGCATACAAGCGCAAACACACTCACAGCAGCTCACACGCACACACACATGCTTAGACGGACTAAAACTTGCTTATTTGGGTTAAAACGTGTGCACACCAGCGCAAACACGCTTACAGGTCTTTAAACAGCCTTATACATGCTTACTCTGGCTTAAACGCATGCACTCACGCTTCCATGCGCGCACTCTGTCTTACTCGAGTTTACAGGCATGCACAAGCACGCATACCCACTCAGCAAGAAACTTCGGTGTTATCCACAGTATACACCTTCAATTTCTTGGCTTTCCCTGGCCTACCTGTTGACGCACCTCTTTCCATGATGTCTAACTGACAGCTGACACATGCCACTCTGCTCCTATAAGCTTCACTACTTTCATACATACCCCCCTTGTGATGTCACCTATCTCCTACTCTGTTACTCCCCATATCCTACTCCTACACTCCACTGACTGTGCTCATTTGCTATGTAAAAGTGCGATTCACTATCCTAACACTCATTTACATAGGATTGCCTACTAATGCTTGGTTACATGTCTTAGACTGGGCTTCTCCCCTTAGCAACCCCTACTCGGTGGCCATGCTGTCGTTAGCCTGCTATTCCTTACATTGTAATTTAACAGTTTTCATAGATTCCACGTTTGTGGCTTTTATTTTCTTATTTTATGATTTTTTTAGCGCACCCCGTTTGTGCGGCACTGCGCTACGCTTAAAAATCAAAAATCGACAAAAAAAAAAGTATTTTTATTTTAAGTTTTCATCTGGGAACATTTCCAATGACCACATATTTGGCCATTGGCATGCTTCCTCAACCATATGCAACCTTTATTTGGAGCTGACAAGGCTCCATTGTGCTATTTGCAGAACGGTACTCAGTTGTCAACTGAGTACATTTCTGCAGCTAACACGGCTCCTACTCGGACAGGTTTGTGCTTCCTGGATCGCAAATTTACCTCATTTGCATGCCTTTCAGCTGCAAGTGAGGTAATTTGCATATCCCAGCCCTGTCCATTTAGGAGACGTTTTAGGAGCTCTCTTACACGCCCCTACAAGCTGTTCCTGGATCGCTCGAACATGATGGCTGCATGGAGTCTTTCTCTACTCGTACACTCCATGCAAGCCTTCGTGAATCTGGCAGAAAGTCTTTTAGATGTTTTGTGCTAGCTGTAATTTTCCTCTTCCCAAGGGTAGTAGTATCGTTATCATACAGAGTTCAATTGAAATCACCTGCTAATATGATGTCTCCTTTAGAGTGGAGTATTATTTGATTGAAATACTGTTTTACTGTGGTAATACCTATGCCTGGTATCCAATATATGTTGATAAATGTAAAAATCTTTCTATTAATCTGTACTTAACCATGCAAAACATTCCCTTGTCATCCTTGTATGTCTTAATAATTTTGGGAATAGGTATAGATTTGTTCCACAAGATAGCTACCCCTCTTTTTTCTGTGTATGTTCCGAGCTGACTAAAGTAATGTACTTGCTGGTTTCTAGTTTATCTATGTCTTTTTTAAGAAGATGAGTTTCTTGAAGAAATATTAGGTTAGATCTATGCAGGTTAAGATATCTGATTAAACTTCTCTTACATGGGTTATTTACCCTGTTAATGTTTAGGGAGATCCCTCTCAATGTTGCCATTTGACATATATAGCATAAGGCAAAATATGTTCAGTTATACAGATTAGTAAGCTATTCCCTCCTATAGATGTTAAATTAATTAAGGCTTTGACTTGTGAAGTATCTGTAAGACTATGTAGGACTTTAATTTTTATTAGAAATAAAAATGTGATTATGAGATATGATGTGGATGTCAGAACTGCAATCATGCTGTAACAATAATCAAATAAAATAGTGTTAGGATTGAACTTTGCACCCAGCCTAGCATTATAAACTTTAAATTTGAGTAGTTACAAGTACTCGAGTTACCTCTCTTACTAAAACAACATAACTCTAGCTACCACCTAATGTCATATATATATATATATATATATATATATATATATATATATATATATATATATATATATATATATATATATATGTGTGTGTATATTAAAACTTTCAAAACCAAAGTTAAACTGATCTGTATTACTATGTATTATAAAAGAAATTATAAAATTTATGAACTTATTTCTTAGTATGTGTCAAGATTTCATTAAAGACTTCTTGATATCATATCTTTAGAACTAGAAAGAAAAGTTTAAGCTAACAGTAACATTGTATATATCAGAATGATAGATCATTGAAACTTTTCACTGACTTGTTTATATGAGCATAGATATTAGAAATAGAGACTTTAACTAATACAGTTTATATAGACTATATAAATTCAACTTGAATATTTCAACTGATGTAGAGGATATGCATTAATACCTAAAGTAGCTTGTTAACAATAGGAACATTACTAAGTAAATTACATATTTTTAAACATTTTAAAGGAATTGGGATATAACAGGAGATCCAATTCTTAAGAAAGTAAATAGCTCAAATCATGTGTATGAGCAAAACCAATCTGATCTATTATTAAGCAGAATTAAACATTTTTAACCAGATAAATGAGCATCTATTATATGTAACTGTTTTACATAAAAACCTAGTAATAACTGCAAGAACAACTTGGAAGGGGAAGCTTCCCATAGCTTAGAAATATCTATTAACTAATGCTTCTGTGACACAATATATTACTCAGATCAATTTATTCATTACAGTAGTTATGAAGGTAGTAATGTAAATGATTTAAACATATGCAGCCATAGAGATATACATAAATGTATTACCTGCTTATTCATGAAGCTATTATTCAAGAACTAATTACCAAAGCAAAAATAGTATAGTAAAAAACATTGCATTAATCAAAGGGAAGTCATGACATTATATAGAAAACAGTATGCAATGGCTTCATATATGGTATATATTACATACTAGCTTAAAAAAGTACCAAATAACTCTAGTTCTGAATTAAAAAATGTTCAAAATATAATATTATCATACATTGTTTGGTAGCAAAAGCATGTTGTAGTATGTGCATTGAAACAATAATTGCAGTACTGTTATTTGTGTAAAGTACCTTTAAGAATATTCTAACTAATATACTACTGAATTTAGCTGCTGCACATTACAAAACTTCAGTAAATGTGTTAGTAAGATAATGCTTTAAAATGTGCTTTACTAAGCATAAATTATATCAATAAAGTGCTATTATAATGATAAAAACTCACATTTTTCTGTTAAAAAGTCCGTTTTCATCATATTTCCGCTTTTGCGACTGTTCTGCTTCCTGGAACTGGCTTACTTTGCAGCATTACATCATGTGTGAGTGAAATCAGAGGTCAAAGTTCATGATGGCTGCTTTTTTCAACTCAGATGAACAGTTAAAACATGAAGGTTTAGAAAACGGCTCGCGAGCGCTATTCTCGAGGTTTTCAGTGTCTAAAGTTGCCTCCTGAGGGATTCCAGCAGGACATTTGATGAAATTAAGTAAAAATAATACATTTTGAGTGTAATAAGGCTCTGTGTACTGTAGAGACAGCTCAAGGTATTCCACAAGCCTTGGGAATCAAAGCCTCAGTAATATCAGGCTATAGAAAATACTATAAGTCTATTTACAACATACATGAACCCTATAGCATTCCCAAAGCTACACAATGTTATAAGTACACACATACCAAAACTGTAAGGGTATAACTGTTTCCCCCCAAAAAAATGCATGCTTATACTATATCATTTATCTATTACTATATCAAGGAATACAGTAGTGCATATATTAATCATTCATCTGCTAATGCATCTAAGCATAAAATACTGCATTCATATTTATTTTGTTTAATCAGCTGTTTATACTTCGTAGCATGTTAGTTGTTGTAATGAGTTTAAACTGTCTCAGTTTTATAATGTTAAGCAATTATAACTAAACAATGCTAAACAGCAATATTTTCAATAGATTAAAAAAAAATAATAATAAAAATAAAAAAGGGTAAATATTTTTTAGTAAAATTAAATGAATATAACTTGTTACTAACCTTTGATTTAACAAAGAGAGATTAAAAAATCAACAAATAAAAATTGTATCTGGTTACTTGTTCCTTGGGAAGAAAATTTGTTAGTATAACAAGTTGCATATTTTAAGGACTTTCGAAGGTTTGTGGTGATCTTATGTTGTTTGTGGATTACTTGAGGGAACAATGAAGATTACATAAAATAATCAGAATGCTGTAAAGCAAGTCATTCATTTATTATTTAGTCCATTTTGCTTGTCTGTTATCTTCCAAATTGTGCCTGATGCCAGTCTTTTCAATGAAGGGCTTGCCCATTCCATTTCTTCTATCTTGTCCAATATTTTATGTTTTTTAATATAAGCCAAAGCATTGTCCAAATCCTCAAACATTTTAGGACCATCAGGTAAGAAGATGTTTAGTTTGTCAGGGAACAAAAGATGTGTTTTCAGTTGTGCCTTTTTTATTTCTCTTATCAGTGGCAAGAAGGTTTTCCTTTTAGATATCACCAGAGTGGAATAATCATTATCAAAGCGCACTACTGCATCATTAACTGTTAAAGGTGCTTTTGCACATGCTGATTTTAACACCATCTCTTTATCAAATGAAGATACACATTTTACCATAACTGATCTAGGAATGTTCTTGTAAGTGGCAGAGGAAGACAGAGATCTATGGGCTCTCTCTAAACTGAAAGAAAATACCTCAGACAGATCTACCCCCGGATTCATGAAGCCTCCGTGTAAGACTAAATAAGTCTTACTCGGAGGCTGCAGTCGAACGGTATGATGTTAGCATGCCATGAATATTCATGAGGGCACTCTGACTCTACCCCAAGCCTAACATGGACCGGGGGCGTGTCCGACTGCCGAGCAGTCTAAAGGTCCATGCCCTGCAAGTGTGTGAAATGCAAAATGTCAACACACAAGAGTGAATCCGCTCAAATGTTCATGTACCCAACACCACACTCCCTGAGAATGTAAACCCCCAGCACAGTTATAAAAAGTAAAACATTAAATTTTTTTTCTAATTCCCAATATAGCTGCCTGTATTTGTGCGTGCGTGCGTGAGTGTGCCCATTGCTTAGCTGCAGTTAGCAATCTCGACATGGAAGAGCATAATAAGGAATGTGTATGCAAACTATGCCAAATAGTAATAGTATAGTGTTAGAGCATTCGCGCAAAGAGAAGGCGTTCACGGTTCGAGTCCCACCTTCCTATTTTATGTTCAAAATGAGTATATGAAATAATTCCTGACAGATATGATAAAACTTTTACTAAAAAGCATTGAAATGGCCTATGTATCAGTGAACAAAATGTAAATTTATAAAGGAACCTGACATATAATTGCCTGTAGTTAATCAGCACTTTACCCAGCACAATGTAGATGCCCATAGCTAAATCGCGCTTTACCCTGTGCAATGTAGTTGCCCATAGTTAAATAGCACTTTACTTAATGCAATCGGTTTGTGCGGAGGTGCGCGCTGCGCCAACCAGCACACCATCGGGCAACGTGGAGCAACGTAGAGCAAAGTTGCTTAAATACAGCCACACCCCCTAACCTGTCTGGACAGTAGTAAAATAAAAAGCAATGATAAGGTTGGAACCCAGGACACTGTGCACCATAATCAAAGTACTGAACCACTAAGCCATGACAGCTTAGGATCAACATCCACTGTTAACATATATATACTAATAAATGTTAGATTAACCATTGCTAAGCAGGTCTGCAGTCAGCTGAGAATTTTCAAAAACAGCCAATCACAAAAAAGTGCGGGAAATGCACCATATTTAAGCTCCATAGGCGGGAATATTCACCATAACTGATTGTAGCTCCCATCTGCAGTTAGAATGTCTGGTGCTGGAGAGGGTACTCGCTTTAGATCGCAATGCTGGGGCATCGAGGAGTCAAGATACATGGTTTGGCTCCTAGTCCATTGGCATGAGACTCGACTCCTGCAGGGCCAGTTCCAAGGGACGGAGTATAAGGCAGAGGCTTGGAGCCGGTTGGCTCATGAACTCACCAGTGTCACAGGCATCCCTCGGACTGGTGATCAGGTCCATCACCACCATGCAGACCTGAAGAGATGGACCTTCTGAACCAATGGATCCAGGAGGTCCAACATATGCATGATGCCCCACTACTAAGTAGGTAGCCATGGAATGCAGTATGTAAGACATGCTAATATAGTCTAAATAATGGATAGGTATGTCTCAATATCCCTTCATTTACTTCACAGCTGCAGGTGTTCATGCTATGAATTAGCAAGCCTATACAAATAGGCTGCTAAGGCTGCGCCACCAGGCAGGTTAGTAATTATTCTGCATGTATTGTGACATGATATATGTGAGTGAGCATGACAAAAGCGTTGTAGCCCAATAATACAGCAATAAAATGTCCTGAATAAAACCTCTTCATGTACTGTTATATAAAAAAAGTCAGTAAGCCAGAAATAGAGTGTACTAACCCAGCAATCAAGGTAAAATAAGTCTGGAATACTATCTCTGCATGTACTGTCATAACATATAAGTGAGCAGGCCTGAAAAAGAGTGTTGCAACCTATCAATAAAGGTATAATATGTCCTGAATATGTCTTCCATATGCACTGTAATATCAAATAAAGGAGAGAGCCTGTAGAAAAGAGTGTTCAATGTAATTAATAAAGGTATAAAACTTGGAGTGTGTCAATGTCACTTACTTTGAAATGTTGTTGTACCCTTGCAAAAAATAAATAGTACTGTTGTATTAGGTGCTGTCAACCCACAGTTGTGCAGTCCCATAAGAAGTGGATGAAGGAAGTGGCAGTAGCTGTGAAACATATAACATTTATTCCCTGAAGAAATCATCTGCATGTACTGTTACATATCATAAGTCAGGTAGCCAGGAATAGAGTGTAGTAACCCATGAATAAAGCTAAAATATGTCTGGAATACTATCTCTGCATGCACTGTCATAGAAAATAAGTGAGTGAGCCTGAAAAACAGTGTTGTAACCTATCAATAAAGGTATAATATGTCCTGAATAGGTCTACTGTATGCACTATAATATCAAATAAAGGAGAGAGCCTGTAGAAAATATTTTTAATGTAAATAAGAAAGGTATAATACTTGGAGTGTGTTTGTGTCAGTTACTTAGAAATGTTGTTGTACCCTTGCATTAAAGAAATATTACTGTTGTATTAAGTGCTGACAACCCACAGTTCTGCAGTGTCATATAAAGTGGATGAAGGAAGTGCCAGTAGCTGTGAAGCATGTAACAGTCCTCAACAGTTGTTAAATGGCTGACATGCATAGGTAAATCTGGCACATGAGTAGCTTGTCAAGGTGTTCCCCAGAAATGTCAGTGTGCTACCTGAAATGTAGGGTTGTGTAGAAAATCAAGTGAAAATGTCACGTGAACACATCCAGATGTGCAGATACATAAATATATAAATAAAATACAAGTATGTAGCAGTAACATTTGCATCTTGGACAGTTACTATGTCAGATATAGGTCAGGTATATAATGAACTAGCCAAACCCATAACACAATCTAATGCATGTTGCCTAGTGTAATAATACATGTAGGGGATATACACCTGCAGTCAGTAGGAATGTAGTGTACAGTTAAAGTACTAATAAGATGTTAATGGAGGTTTCTTTTTACACCCTACTCCATGTGCATAAACAATGCAATTCCACACCTCAGTGGGTATGTCTAATCTCATAACATTTGTTGGGACATATGTCCTATTGTTATATAAAATCTGCATTTAATTTGATGCATGTCCCCTGTTAAAACACTACAATCTTGGTGGCCTGTTGCCACCAATCATCCCTGCATGCTGTTGTAATGTCCACTGTCATTCAATATATGCATGTGTTATGCTTGCTGTTCAACTGTTGTGACCCTGGTGTGTTGGATTAATGGGAATATTACTGCATGCTGTTACAACTAATTTGGAATGCTGTTGTCTATGTTGTAATTAAACACACCTAATCACAGAACGTATGGGAAGGCCGGTCCCAACGGACCCACCTGTCCCTCCTCAGCTGGCAATTGCACCTGGTACCAGCAGGTCCGGTGCCCGGCCTGGGCTACCCTCCTCCATTGGTCCTGTGCCACCTTCGGGTGGAAGCACTGCAGGGGATGGGGCTTGCCCCCCCTGCAAGCATGGGCGGAGAAGGACCTCCTGTCTCCCTCTGAAGGGTCCAGGTTGTGGTGCGTAGGGAGATCCAGTGTTTAGTCAAGGTGAGAGTGGCGTGACTCACGGGTGAGCCTGCCCCTGTTATGCAGCCCCCAGCACAGTGACCCTCGGGTCTGTGAAGGTTCAGTGGTGACTGCCCATGGGTGAGGATCTCAGTCCCACTGTTACCATCTGTGGGCTCATGGGCTTGCGATTTCCAAACATCCATCCCCATCAATTGTGTTCACCCACCCCATGTGTCATTCTCCGCCCCTGTATGCATCTTGTTTGTCTTGTCTGTTTACCTACCCAGCCTACCTCTGCAAATATACCTACTTCCTCTACCTCACTTTCCACTCTCACCTGAAAAAAAAAATAAAAAGTAAAAAAAGGGCAATCTGTACCCACAAAAAAATTACACCCATAGCTGCCCATTTTGCACACATGTACGCTGGACATGTAAACTGATAATTATAATTGGCAGTACAACATACTTCATTGTCCTCACCCCTCTCTCAGGGGTGGAAGGTTTCAAATTTCACTCCAAATTTGCAACATATGCACAACTGTTGCTGGTAAAGAAATGGGCAGCTATGGACCTTCCCTACACCCGTCCTACACATCCAGAGCTTGTTTTCCTACAGTCTTTCCCTCTTTGCGCCCCTTTTTCACCACTTTCCTATCTCCCCATTTTCTTTTCTTTCAAAGAAATTAGCACGGGGGTTAGTGGGAGTAAGCACTTTTAAGCAGTAGTAAGCGGGTTTAAGTGAGTGTGCACATGTGTGTGCTTAGCTAAGCATTGCTAAGCATCCCGCAAACCTGCTTACAACTGTTTAAAAGTGCCTTAGTCACTCTGAGTCAGGGCCCTTGTTCTGCTCAGCAGCAAAATAAAATACCTCTGTCAGTCTCGAACCACAGACCTTGGAAACATTTGACTGCATGAAGTACCACTAAGCCACAACAGATATACATGTTAGGGCTGCAAAAAATATATCATGCATTACGAGTGAATGTAAAGGAAAAATAGGAAGGCCATAACACAAAGCCTGTTCTGTGGATCTTTACCAGCAATTGTTGTGGAATTGCATTACATGAGTGTGATGTGAGAAGCAGCCAATCAAGCAGAAAATAATGTTACAGAGGCACTTTACAACCCCCACACACTATCATAGCAGGACAAACACTGGCATATCTGAGTAGGGCAGAGGCCATACCTCCAACTGTGTCAACTTTCCAGGGATGTCCCTGATTGTGAAACATATTTTAGCTGTGTCCCTCAGAATCCTTCAGAAAAGTACTGATGTCAGTCAGAAAGGTGGCCTATTACACAATGAATACTGACAATAATAACAGTAGACACCACTTGTACATCATGAAAGGAGTACTAATCCATATGCACTGCTTCACTGAAGTCTACACCTACTGTCCCTATTATGTGTAAGGTGTACCTCACTTTCAACTACCTATCCCTGACTCCATGCAAAGATGTATCTGAGTGTTCCATAGTCCTGGCAGAGGCACAAACACACAGGCATATAGGCTATACTGCTGTTACACACTCTGTAAATAGCTTTGGTAGGACCTCCACAAGCATACCCTTATGTAGGAGTACAACACAGAAATACCAATGGATGTAGCCATGTACTGGTAGCAACTGACTGTAACAATGCCATTGTACCAGTGCTGAAAACACCTGAGAGTTGCACAGACAAAGAATGACAGTGTAACCTCTGTCTACCATCTGGGTAGGTTCACAGTTGGGAACTATGCAGACAGACAACCTGCCCTGATAAACTCATAGGTACACACCAATCCTGCAAGTCCAGTAAGATAATATTCACACATTAATGCATAATGCTCTCTGTATGTAAGCATCCCCCCACAATTAAAAGATACACGTGTTAGGGTCTACCAAGTGTGTAGGTAGGCATACTCAGTACTGGAATTGTCCAGTTGTCCTGCGAACCCTGTGCTAATGTCAACACTAAAAAACACAAACCCTGCAGAAGTGAGTACATTAATATTCCAGTAAAACAGTTCACAAGCAGTTCATGTGCCAAGAGAATACGTCTCAATAACTACATTTGTATGGCAGTTAATTATATGAGTAGAAAATAAACTACATAGTCACATAAATGTTGTGTAAGCATTTGTAGTGGTGAGTAAAACTCTACACTGATAGCTCAGTACTGGAAGTGGCAACAGTCAGGTCTGCGTACAACATGTACATCACTGTCTACACATCTAGCTACATTTATAAGACAAATACCAACCTTCTGACTTACACAACAGTGTCCACAGCAAACAAGCATGGGCCCCACTCTGGAAATCTGAAAGGGCTATGCCTACATACCTTAACAATTTATAGCATTGGGTTGGTATAACAGTGAGTACTGCAATTACCACTCAGCAGGCTGTATGCATTTACCAAATGCTGGGCAACAATTGGTGCAGAGGGCATCACATGCACATGTGCAGATACCTATAAAAGCAGATTGTACTTGCTATCCCCACATGCAATCATTACATTGCACATTCAAGCCAGTTAACAGCTCCTAGCACGAAAGAAAAAAAAAATAGGTAACAAATTTATATACCTAAACAAAACTAAGGTTATCAATTAAGACAAAAAAAAAGCACAAAGCAAACAAAAGTAAGTCTCTGTACTTAATAAAAAAAAAACATCAAAACATACACAGACGGAGGGTTTGCTATCATCAAGTAGTGTGGTGTACTGGTAGTACTGTAACCGTACTGTACATTAATTGCAATGGATGGCAAATGTCTGTATGCATTAGCGTCATATACACCTCGTTTGGCTAGGTGGTGGATTGTGTCACAAACAGTGTATCATGTACTGTTGTATAGTCTTACATACTGTTTTCACTTTGTTGCTGTGCAGAACATGGTTTGGTATATAGTATGTGCCAGGCACTGTCAAGCAGTTGTGGGCTTAGCAGTCATATGTGGTATTAAAAGTGTTTATCTACTGACAGCCAATAGGTTGCTATATATGGCATTTCATTGCTGTCTGTACATTAGAATGTTGAGTGTGCCACATGACTTGCTCACAATTACTGTTTTATTGTCTTCCAGGGTAATGTCACGCAACAGGAAACCAGCTTATTCCCCTGAGGAGGTGGAAGTGATATCGGATGCACTCATCCACCATTATAACCTGCTGTTCTCAAGAACCTGCCAGGACCAGCATGGTCACACTGCACTGTGGCAGGATGTTGTCCGTCGGGTGAATGATGTAGGCATGTATAACTGGACTTATGAGCAGGTACGCCATCACTGCAATGATTTAATCAGACATGTCCGGCAGCATGCCTCCGATGTTCATAGACAACAGCTTGCCACAGGTGGTGGTGCTGCAACACATCCCCCCTCACCAGAGTGGAAGAGCTGCTCCTCAGTGTGGTGGCTCCTGGCCAACCAGTACAACACACCTGTGTCATCATGGAGGCCAGAGTCACCCAGCACAGCGATACTGGGCATGTAGGTAACATGGCATATCTGTAGATCACTGTTATCTCAAGTGTTATAATATGCATTAATCAGATGTGTACTGTGTATGCAGAATATGTGGAGCCTGGTGTCATGCAATACTGATAATTTGGGACATTATCTGTATGCCTGTGACTGTCACCTCATGTACTACTGTATAATTGCAAAGTCACAGCAGCAATGCCATAGTTGTTGACACTGACATACTGTCTCATATCCTTGCAGGTCCCTCTGGTGTGATAGCAAGACAGCAGACCCATGCTGGTGAGTGGGCTACAGTTAATATAGCATATAACATGTGCATGTCATAGGAGAGTTGTAAGGCATATACACATGTTAAACACCTACACATAGTGCATGCTCTGCATGTTCTCTGTGGGACTATGCACATCCCAATGACATGAGTAGATGACTCATACACATGCAACACACAGAGCATCACAAACAAGTGGGGTACACTGTAGTGGACATTGTATAGGCAGAGTCAATACACATGCACACAACATATACTACTTTGTGATATGCAGTATGTGTTAGTATGATACACATGGTGTATGTAGACACCTGCTGTAAGGTCATACTCCAGTATCCCATATGTCATCAACACAGCACACATACCATACCTGGGGGTAGAGGCCTATCATGGGCTGGTGTGACATGCGTCAACACACAACACAGTCATGTTAGGCAATGCTCCCTATTGAACACCTGACATGCCCATGTAACAACTGTCTGTGAACTGTTAAATGTAGCCTAAGTGGTGTAGGTCAGGTACAGCAAGGTAGTTGCTGGTGTGACATACATCAGTGGCCTTGAGTGACCACTTGATGCTGCCTGATGATGGCTCATGGTACTACACTACATCCAGTTACATTACCTACAGTACTACACATAGCATTCATTGTTATACATCTGACAGTTGTGTGCATCTGGCCATGGTTTGTATACCTATGAGTGATGGTGCACAGGACATTGGAAAGTGTTTCAGACTTGCAGTGCAATGTTGTGTCCATGTACACATTGTGTACCAGGGTGAGGCCAATCATTCAACAACACACATGCATCAACGACATGTATACTGTTAACAAGGACTCTCTACACTCACATTGCATGCTGTTGAGCAACACACATCCTACATGCTGACACGTGTGAAAGGACTCTTTGGCTTGTGATACTGTACTCCACAATCAACCACTAACGAATATGTTCCATATTGCTGTTGGTGTGTGTGTGTGTGTGTGTGTGTGTGTGTGTGTGTGTGTGTGTGTGTGTGTGTGTGTGAGTGAGTGTGTTAACTTGACTGAGTAGTGTATTAGTGTGCATGTGTGCATGTGTGTATGTGTTCATGTGTGCATGTGTGCATGTGTGCATGTGTGCATGTGTTTATGTGTGCATGTGTGCATGTGTGCATGTGTTCATGTGTGCATGTGTGCATGCGTGCATGTGAGCATGTGTGCATGTGTTCATGTGTTCATGTGTGCATGTGTGCATGTGTGTGAACATCCTGTACAGATGGTAAAGTGTGCTTCCTGTCTCCCTCTCACAGGTGCTGAGGTATTGTTGGATGGGTGCAGCAGGGAACCTGAGGTCACTGCCACAAATAGTGAACATGATGATACATGTGTTGCGGCACAGGCATGTTTGACAGGGTCTGTCGTTGGTCCACCAATCGACAGTACACAGCTTTCCACCCCATTTATGCGCACATATGTACTGCCATTACATCCCTCAACACCAATGGCCTTAGGTGAGGAACAGAATATGATAGGCATGGAACAGGAAAGTGTGGTATCTATGGCACATGCAACCCCACACAGCAACCATGCCCAGACACCCGGAATGGTACCACATAGGGATATGTCCAGGGGTTCTCATGGGAGCACCGCTGGTCATAATGCCCCTGGCAGACGTGCCCGCACAGGTCTCACAACCTCAGGTATGTTCCAGGCTGTGAAGCACAGGCACGTATGGAATGGTACACCCAGGGACTAAGGGCGCAGAGGGCTCATAACATCGTGATCATTGACAGTATCCGTGACCTTGCCGGTGCCATCCGCAATTACACCAATGTCATTGATAGACATTGGGGGGAGACACTAGATGTCCTCCGCAATGTTATGTCCATGTGCCAGGACAGTGCAGGATGGCTGGGACGTCGACATGGATGTATGCCAGCAACATCATCATCTGGCAGTTGTCGCGGATGACACACAAGTGCCAGCCACTCCCGTAGTGCAGTACCAGCCCCAGCAATGTTGTGGCTAGGCTGTCGGTAGACCATCTGAGATGACCACGTGCACGTGGCTCTGGCCAGTCCCAGCAGGGACATGGGTCCAGTCAACATCCCTATGCCTCTGACAATAGTACTCAGTCTGGCTTAGTACCCAATACCGTCCATGTCACCCCTGCCAGGCACAGGTACTGTGTCCATGGCCGGAGACAGTGATCTGTACAGCCTGGCAGGTACAGCCTGTGGCTGTCCCACAACCTCCCATATTTGGCAGCCACAAGGGGGTACTGTGTGCATGCAGACACACACACATACTACCAACACGTAGGGCTAACACATACACACACATATTACATCAACACTGACCCATACTGTACTGTTGTCCCTCACACACACACACACACACACACACACACACACGTTGATTGGATGGGTCATTGTCAGGCTCTGGAAAAACAATAACACACCTTGTGCATATGATGAAACTGTGCCACCTCCTGTCCTCTGTGACATTGATGCAGGAACAGGATAACATGGTGCTGATGCACAGGGTGACCTACTAGCAGTGTAGCAATGTTAGCATGTTGTGAACAGTAAAGTGTAATGATATCCTTGTAGGTATATCTGAGCAGGCATGATGCATCACAGCAATGATTATCAATTTAGTATTGTTTACACCAGTGTTAATTCCAAACATGGATTGTACACACATGTGCCAGTTGGCTGATGTGTGTGGTACTGGCAGCATGTGTTGGTGAGTGGATGTTACGTGTGTGATGTGTGCAGTACAGATTTTAAGGTGAATATTTGTGAACATGGTGGAGGTGCACTGTTTGCATGTATGTGCATGGTGGGCACATGGGAAGGGTGACATGCCCTGTATTACACAGTGTTAATACTTCATATTTCCTATTGGTGTCCAGTATGCATGTCACTACACATATGTCACAACTTGGGTACACATGTGTGCATGACATGGTATGACACTATGCTGTGGGTGATACTGTTAATATTGGTCATTGGTTAGCATTCTGGTAGTGTACATAACCTCAACAGCCTGATTTTAACCAATCGTTAGATGATGTCTTGACAACTGACACACAGCTGTAGGATACACAGTAGCATTAGAATCATTCCGGTATTGTACTATACCAGTTACCAGTGGTATTGACCACCAGACATTTCTGTGACCACTCCTGTTTGGCATGTGTCTGTCCTAGGTACAAGCAGACACACTAGGGATATGTATGTCTACATCTGGTGATGCATACAGTGGCCTACAATGCATTCCCCGGATTAGACACTTATCCTCCACAAGGGTATCATACAGACAGATACCTGTTGACAAACCCATGTTGTGAAGCTATGAGCCAACAATAGCATAGTCATCCACATTTACTACACATAGTATCCTGACAGTACCACATTGGTAGTAGCACACAACATGTAGCAGGGGTACTGATGTGTACAAACAGCCACATGTGATTTCATCTGTCCTTTGATATCCACATTCCCAAAGGTATGCTGATGTCCCTCAGTGTATCACATAAGCAATAAGGGATCTGTATGCATATCCATGGAGTTGTTGTATACCTACAATGAATGGCCATTATTGACAGACTGTGTTGTGTTTGAACATGTCTGAAATATGCCACAGGCAAACACCCTCACTCACACTATTCTATGGCAACTGTCATGTGTGTGTGTGAGACACAGATGACCTAGGGACCAGCACTACAGTGGCTGGACTTGTCACATACATACATATGTGACCTATGGTCCTGGAAGCAGCAGCAACAACTGTCAATTGTAACAGATGTAGTCATGTTGAAAGCAGGCTTCACACCTATGAAGTGAATGAGGTCACATGTACATATATGTCTTGGCCACACAATTACCAATTTAGGTCACATGCACATATGTGTATTTGCCACACAGATACCTGAAGTGTGCAATGCACATACTGTTGTTTTACTGATATGTCATACAGTAGTAAAAGCAAAACCCACAACACATTGCTTAACAGTGTCACACACACACACACACACACACACACACACACACACACACACACACACACACACACACACACACACTCAGCAATTGCAGGGTTCAAACCCCTACCCATGTTATGATACTAGACAGATATGCATTACCATGATGCGCCATATGCTTTACTGGGAGTTTTTTTTTCCACTGCTGTATTTGTGGGATACTGACATCATCAAACCAGACAAAGGGGAATTCACCTCTTTTAATGTGTTTTCACAGTCTCCAAAAAGGCCACTCCCCTTATAGGATTAGACACACACACAACAATTGTAGGATTCAAACCCCTAGCTAGCTATGTTATGATACTAGAAAGGAACGCATTACTATGAAGTGCTATACGCTTTACTGAGTGTTTTCATTTCCACTGCTGTATTTGTGGGATACTGACATAATCAGACTTGGCAAAGAGGAAATCACCTCTTCTAATGTGTTTAACCATTCTCCAAAAAGGCCACTACTCTCAAAGGAAATCTCTCACACACACACTCAGCATTTGCAGGATTCAAACCCCTACCTAATTATGTTATGACACTAGGGAAGATATGCATTAACACAATGCACTATATGCTTTACTGGGAGCCTTTATTTCCAAAGCTGTATTTGTGGGATACTGACATCACACTTGACAAAGAGGAATTCACCTATTTTGTTGTGTTTTCACAGTCTACAAAAAGGTCACTCCTCTCAAAGGGAATCACACACACATGCATACACACTCAGCATTTTCAGGATTCAAGCCCCTACCTAGCTATGTTATGACATTAGGGAAATATGCATTAACATGACACTCTATATGCTTTACTGGGAGCATTCATTTCCAAAGCTGTATTTGTGGGATACTGACATCATCACACTTGGCAAAGAGGAGTTCATCTCTTTTAATGTGTTGTCACAGTCTACAAAAAGGCCACTCCTCCCAAAGGGGATCATACCCACAAAGACACATACACACTGATACTCAGCAATTGCAGGATTCAAACCCCTACCTAACTATGTTCTGATACTATGGAGATACGCATTAACACGACGCGCTATGTGCTTTACTGGGTGCATGTATTTCCAAAGCTGTATTTGTGGGATACTGACATCATCACACTTGGCAAAGAGGAACTCACCTCTTCTGCTGTGTTTTCACAGTCTCCAAAAAGGCATCTCCTCTTAAAGGGAATCGCACACACATTCCCAGGATTCAAACCCCTACCTATCTACATTATGACACTGGGGAAATACTCATTAACACAACACGCTATATGCTTTACTGAAAGTATTTGTTCCCAAAGCTATATTTGTGGGATACAGACATCATCACACTTGGCAAAGAGGAATTCACCTCTTTTGTTGTGTTTTCACAGTCTCCAAAATGGCCACTCCTCCCAAAGGGGATCACACACACATGCACACTCAGCAGGAGTCAAAGCCCTATCTAACTATGTTATGACACTAGGAAGATACGCATTAACATGACGTGCTATATGCTTTACTGGGTGTTTTCATTTCAACTGCTGTATTTGTGGGATACTGACACCATCAGACCTGGCAAAGAGGAGTTCATCTCTTTTAATGTGCTGTCACAGTCTACTCCTTCCAAAGGGGATCACACGCACACACACACACACACTCAGCAATTACAAGATTCAAACCCCAACCTATGTTATGATACTAGGGAGATACGCATTAACATGACGCGCTATATGCTTTACTGGGTGTTTTCATTTCCACTGCTGTATTTGTGGGATACTGACACCATCAGACCAGGCAAAGAGGAGTTCACCTCTTTTAATGTGTTGTCACAGTCTACAAAAAGGCCACTCCTCCCAATGGTGATCACACACACAGACACACACACACACACACACACACACACACACACACACACACACACACTCAGCAATTGCAGAATTCTAACCCCTACCTAACTATGTTATGACACTAGGGAGATACACATTAATACAATGCACTATATGCTTTACTGGGTGCTTTCATTTCCACAGCTGTATTTGTGGGATACTGACATCATCAAACTTGGCAAAGAGGAGTTCACCTCTTTTAATGTGTTGTCACAGTCTACAAAAAGGACACTACTTCCAAAGGGAATCATACACACTGCAATTGCAGGATTCAAATCCCTACCTAACTATGTTATGATACTAGAGAGATACGCATTAACACAATGTGCTATATGCTTTACTGGGTGGCTTCTATTCTCCTGCTATATTTGTAGGATGCTGACATCATCAGACTGGACCCGGTAATGTGTGTGCACTTTGTTTTATGCAATCTCAGGAATGAACCATGTGGGTCAGCAGGTGTGAACAGCTTGAACAGGACTCCACAATTCTTAGCTTGAGTGATCTATCTGTGGACAAATTGCCATTCCTTCACATGACAATACATATTTATGCACAGATTGTTGGTTTTGTGGCTACAACATGTGTCTGTGATGTTGATAAAGGGCTATTCAAAGTCTATGTGGGACGTGTGTAGCTCCTTTCAGTGATGTATGTTCCGGGTGGCTGTCTTGAAAAAATCTAGCAGGTTTGGGGAACCTGATCTGCTCATTAACATACCACAGTTGGTTGGGCTGTGTGTTTGTTGGATTACAATAGCTCTGTTTCTGACTGCAGTCATGATGGACTCCATGGCCTAGCAGTTCAGACTTCATAGGCTTATAGGACTATAGTTCCCATGGTCTGTTGTGCACCAACACTTGTGGGGTGTGCCATATGTTGCTGTAACACATTCAACAGTGTAAGATCCTGTAGAGAGGGTGAGGCTCAACAGACTGTTCAGGTGCAGGGTCTGTTTGTTCTGTTGTTCACTTATGACACATACGGAGAAACAATGTTATCCAAGTGATGGCATTCATTTGGCTTTGGGAGGAGCAGTTTACACATTCTACATGTGATATCTCCTGGTATGATGATAGGGCCTTTTGTCACTGGGAGGTGGGTATGTATGCATGGGCCTGTCTGACAGGATGCCGGCATTGTCAGTCAGGTACAGTTGACCCTGACTCAGGACATATATGACTGTACATTGCTATTTCTGACATAGCTGAAGGAGGTGTCATGGTTCTGTCTGTACTCCTTTGCAGATAATCTTTCCAAAACAATGACAAACCTGACCACTAAACCCCTGTTATACTCTTTTACACACTTAATACACTACTGATCCTTTGTGATCAGTCAACAGAGTATGTCATCATAATTTCCTGGCATGTCCAAAGGTCGGTTTCGTGTGTACTCTCCAGTCCAGCTGGTGCATATTGGAATTTTGACGCAATGTTACAACTGCCTTATGTGCACAGACAACCCTGTCCTCCTACCAACAAACTCAGATATATGTGAAAGATGCAACTGTATAGACAAACAGGAGGCTGAGCTCTTCCAAGCTGTGACTGGCACAGTCTATCAACTGGTGAAGGTAACCACACACACCTCAAATCCAGTCTCACATGGACCTGTGATGACAGCAAACCAAATACATTAACACACAAACACATACTCGGAGGCTCTAAATATACTCTGCCTAAGCAGCAGAGACATCCAAAGCAGACACCAAAACAACTGCTAACCCACAATTATACACACATATCACATAGTTCACAAAGTCAGTGTGCCACACAGTCACTGCCCTTAGGCCTAAACAACACACCTAATACACTTGCAATAGGTGACTCTTATTGTCGTTCATACTGACGTCCCACTCACCAGGCTGAACAAGGAGAAGGTCACTTTGTGCTGTCTGTTGGGTGCCAGGATCTGCCACATAACACATGCACTCAGGTCACTCCAAAGCAAGTACAAATATGGCTCCATCATTGACCATGCTGGTGTGTAAACCTTCAGACGTTCCTCCCTGGACTACATAACAAGAGACATAGAGGAGCTCTCTGATCATGTAGCCCAGGCCAGTATGACCCTGACCTTGTGTAGCATCTTACCCTCACCGAGAATGATGTCACAGTATACAGACAAACTGATCAGTTTTAACAGTTGGCTAATATATTGGTGTCATTCAAAAGGGATCCAGTGTCTATCAGCCTGGGATTACATGCTCGACATGCCATGTAGCTTCCCTATGGATGCCATGCACCTGTCACCCTTAGGCTTTCAAATAGTAGCCAAGGCTCTTGCCACCCCCATAGTGGCTGTTTTAAGCGAGGGTCTGAAGGCAAAACCATCTCCATAGACATTACAGGGTGAAGGAAACGGAGATTAATACTGCTGAACAACAGATGTCTAACCCTCAGAATGCATGCACTCAGGACTCACAGCAGTATGGAGACTGTCGATATATGTGCAGTAACAGACACCTGGTTCAGGTTCCCAAAAGCACACCAGCACTACCAGGTTTTACTTCATACCATGGTTTTCGGACACAAGACTCAGACCGGCCAACAACAATAGGGGGAGTATCCATATACATCAAACATACACACACCTCCGGGTTGGTAGCACTGCACAAAGCATCGGAGAACGTACATGTGCAACTAACAGTGGCCCAAACTGCATTTCAGTTTGTAGACTGCTACAGACCACACTCCCAAACTTGGGAACAACACTCGGTATTCCTGGGAACACTGGGGAATATGAAGGTCTCTCCAAACACCATTATATTGGGTGACATCAAATATACAAACATTGACTGGGAATACTACTCAAGCACCAACACCCTCGCACAACAGTTGCTCAGATTCATAGACTCAAATGCTATGGCAGAACTGGTCACCACAGGGGGGTAAAACATGTGGAACGTGATTATCACTAACATGGGTACTCTATGTTCACACCAGAGGTATACCCCCTCATTGTTAAGGTCAGACCACACATTTATCTCACTGGACATGCATATCCCATCCACACCCCCATCCTAGGTGATCTCAGTGAAGTACTTCTCATAAGCAAACGTCACACTTCTACAAACCGAGGTAGTATCCGTCAAAGACCCTGAGACAGTGTTAATTATGGCTCAGACCACTTAATCCTTTACAAATCCATTCTATGGATGACTACTGGAATGCATGCATCGTGCTATCCCAGATAACTACAAGACTCACTCCTCCAAAGGCAGGGGACCTGTCTGGTGGACCACAGCCATTAATAAGCTATACAATGACAGGAGGAGGCTACTACATGATAGAGCACAATCCCAACAAGGAAGGCATCTCTGATCAGTACTATGGAATAGCTACGATCACTTGTTGATTCATCTAAGGGCCACTTCTAAGGGACACTTGCAACAGACACAAAGGACAATCACAAGGCCTTCTTTAGTTATGTCAGGGACCTGGGTGGGAACTCACAGATATGCTGTGAGTTACTGCATAATGACAAAATATACAGTGAACCCACTGACATTGCAAACATCCTGGCAAACAGGTTCAGTGGAAATGTTTCCCCCCCCATCCCCCCTACGGTGCAAATGTCCATACCGACAGGGTGTAGCCTCCCTGACATCACAGATGAACAGGTGAGTGCTGCCCTCTCCATAGCAGGCAACACAGCATCAATGGGACCAGACGGTGTCTCGGCCTGCGGCTTACATGAGATTCATAACGAACTTAACACTCACATTATGTCACTGTTCAATATCAGAGTTACTACAGGATATTTACCCAAGGAATGGCATACAGCAACAGTGCTCACGCTCCACAGAGGTGGTGCCACAAGGGACCCTGGACAATATTGCACTATAAGCCTAACTATCCTGGTCTGCTAAGCTATGGAGCATATCGTCATGGAACACATACACATACACATAGACATCGTGAACCTACAGACACTGGATCCTACACAATTCGGTTTTGTTGTGGGCAGATATTGCCTCTTTAACCTGTTCAACATCTTTAAACAGTTAACAGGTCCATAGACGTACAGAGGGTTGTCCACACAGCCTACCTGGAGCTCACACAACAGTTCAACACAAATCCCCACTCGGCCATTATACATAAGCTCAACGGCTTCAATATCTACACATATGTCACAAGATGGATTGCTAACTGGATCATGGATAGCACCCACATGATCAGTATTGTAGGTGCCATGTCTGACTATACACCAGTTACACGTGGCATCCCACAGAGATCAGTCCTGGGACCTCTCTTGTTCGGTATATATTTCTCAGTCATACAGGCAAACACAGGAGGAATATGGCTGACCATGTTCACAGATGACTGCAAACTGTGTGCCATAATCAACTCCCCAGCTGGCACAAGCATCCTCAAAAAGGGTCTCACACAGATGGATAACTGGTGCCTGAGCCATGGCCTACAGCTACCTTCCATTACATGCATAGTCATTCCCTTTGGTAATAACAACGTGCACACACATTACTACATAGATGATGATACATCATGTATGGTGTGTGTGATTTGTGATTTGGGGACATGAATAGTTAGTACTCTCACTTTTGACAATCACATTGTCAATGTTGCTGGACACACCTTCTATATAGCCTACCTTATCCCATAGGGTTTCACATCTAGATCAAGTGGGGTCATTGTGCCCCTATAGTCATCAGGCCCATGCTTGGATATAATGCCCCATTTCGGATGTACCTTACCCAACACCTGCAGCAACTGTAATGTCCACAAATGTACCTACCCAAGTAGATCTAGGGACTCACACAGATGGTATGCACAGTTTGGCTATGGTGAACCCAGCTCTCCTCAGTCGCTTACTGCCTACTCGGATGTGATCTGTGCCTGTTGTTTAAAGCCATGTCCATCACAGCATTAATGGACAGGCTCCACCTCAGGATATCAAAGTCCCTTACAGCTACATGCTCCAGGGATGGGAACATCAGCACTGATATTAATAGGACATGCTGGAGGGGAAGATTCCCATCCCAGAGGCTCCACTCACTCTGGAATGAGATCACAGTCCCACATATGCAGAGACCCCCACTGATGACCTACAGGTGACATCTTGACAAGTGGATGGGTGATTGTATGTTTAGCCCTGGGATATGTTCTGGGTCCCTGCTAGACAGAGGCACAATAAAATGAACATATGTGGGATATCTTGTGTGACCTACTATTCACAGGCACAGTCTACTAATCTAGCAGGGATGCGAAAGACAAACACACTCTGGCTAGGCTTATACATGCCCTAGGGCAGATAGCCTAGTATCAACCTCTGAACCTATGATAATGTTCGGGATGCACATTGTTCATTGATGGTACTGATTGCAGGTTTTGTTTCTTCTTTGCTTTCCCACTTTCTATGAACAACCTAAGTATCTGCATAACATATTTGATTATGACAGGGTTCCACTATATTATATATGTGTCTGTTGTCATATAACTGTGTGCACAATGCGGATTGGTGAATAGTGCGAGGTTCCTGGGTTAACACATGCAACTGACGGATATGTGTGGCCCACTGCTGTACTTAGACATGCCCTAAGTGTGTGAGCATGCCCAGTTCGGCCTATCAGTGTTTTGTTGCCTGACATTTGTCTAATTTATTCAAGTGTGTGAGCATGCCCAGTGTGACCTTGTAGTATGTTGCTGTCTGAGGTCCACTACATTTGTTGATGTGTGTGAACATTACCAATATTAACATTTATACTATATGTGTGTTGAATATCAGGTTCTATTCTTACTGCAGGCCTCACCTTTGTGTCTTAACTCGACAGGGATTACGCTATGCCTGCAAAGTTTCCATGAGATACTTTGCATAGACTTATCAACATTTCTTCATACAAGCTAACCACTGACATACTGTGATGGTTTAGTGGTTCTTTACTTTGACTATAGTGCACAGTATCCTGGGTTCAAGGACTGTCACTGTTTCATACTGGGCAGAACAGACTGCTTCAGGAACAGTGAAGAAAATATGACTATGTTTACCTGCTTTTGCTGAACTATGCCCACATCTGACCAAACTTGCACAACATTGCTCAGTGTTAACCAACATTGCTGAACAGTGCCCAATATTGCCCAACATTGCCTGATGTTGTGCTACTTAGTGTGTGCAATTTTGTTTACATATACTAAATAGTGGTGTGAGCTGTTTATCACTGCTTTATATTGCTTAACACATGACAATCATGCCTCAGGTGGTGCTGCAGGGCTGCTTATGTCGGATGCACATTTTACACTTCCTATACATGTTTGTTAACAGGTAGTGTCAAGTTAGGCATCCCTTTTACAATATGTGCGAGTCGGAGAGAGGTATCATTTCCAGGGTTCCTACTGAGCCAGCGTATATGCTATGCGTTGCCTCTTTGCCAAGGCCAAAGCATACTGGGCATGCCTCCTTCTGCCTACTGGGGCAGGCTCAGGTTATTCCTCCTCTGAGTCACGCTCTGCCTGTGATGGCCTTGGCAATGGTGGGGGGGGGCTGTTGTGCCCGGCCCTATGCTGCTCCTGCTGCAGCTGTTTTAGCAGGATCATATTGTGTAGCATAGCACATACCATGATTATTTGGGTACATGTAGTTGGTGAGTACTGCAAGGCTCCACAAGATGTGTCCAGGCACCAGAACCATGACTTGAGCAGCCCAAACACATGCTCGATTACATTTTGTGTTTGTGCGTGTGCCTCATTATGGCATTCCTGTTCAGGTGTGTGTGCATTTCTGATGGGTGTCATCAGCCACGGCTCAAGTGCATATCCAGCATCCCCACTAGGTGACAATGAGGGATGTCCCCATTGACAAATGTTTGGTACAGCTGTGTCATATGCCAGATATGGGAGTCATGGTAGCTTCCAGGGCAGCCAGCACACACATTCATTATTATGCCCTGGGCATCACACACGACCTGGCAGTCGATAGAGGGGTAACCCTTGCAGTTATAGTAGTCCCTACCCTGCTCACTAGCTGGTGCTTTGATGCGAATGTGCGTGCAGTCTATTGCACCCATTACCTCAGGGTATTCCTCTATTTGCTGGAAGAGACACATATTGCTGGCCAACACCTCACAAGAATTGGGGAAATATACATGATCACCGACATGTGCTGACATGGCATTCAGGAACTGGTGCAGTACCCTGGATGCTGATGCCTGTGAAATCCTCATCATATCATCAGTTGGTCTCTGGAAGGTACCTGTTGCTAGTATTCTTAGGCCAACACATACCTTGGTTTCCTCTGGGATTGGTTCCCCTCTGTTGGTTCTGTGTGTGAGGCGTGGCCTGCACAGCTCAACAATTTGCTGCATGAGGTCTCTGTCCACTCTATAGCACTCCACTATCTCCAACTCATGTAGTCCCTGGTAGGTTACCCTGGGCCTGTACACTCTTCTCTGTCTCCTCACTGTGGGTTGCTCAGCAGCATTTGCATTGTCACCCCCCTCAGCAAGTTGCATATGTCGTCTTATAACAGCAATGGCAGCCCCTAACATTTCTTTGTCTCAGTAAAGCTTTTTCAGTTTTCACTTCTATTACCTTACTGCAGTGTTGCAGTCTCTCTGAGAAAAACATAGTGGAAAGTTGTTTGCTGAGTTTTAAGTGCTGGGCTGGGCTGGGCTAGTGTACTTCCTGTGTAATTACCTGATTCTGATTGTTTTCACCTGCTAGCTCTGTTAGTCCTCCCTGTTTAACTTCCTACTATTTGTTGTGCTTCCTTTTCCCTTTCTGTTTCCTCAGGGGGCAACGCCGCGCAAACAAGTGCAAACACGCACACACAAGCTCACACTCGCACACACATGCTTACATGGGCTACAACTTGCTTATTCTTGCTAACACGCACACACACAGGTGCAAACACGCTTACATGGGTTTCAACATCCTTACACTTGCTTACTCTGGTTTAAACATGCACACAGGCGCACACGCGTGTACACAGGCTGACTCGGTTTTACAGGCGCACACACATGCGCATACACGTTGCAGGCATTTCTACAAGAAACGTTGGTGTTGATCATGGCATACACCTTCAATTTCTTGCCTTTAGCTAGGGTACCTGTTGACACACCTCTTTCAGTGATTAGTATTTGACAGCAGACACATGCCACTCTACTCCAATGAGCTTCACTTCTTTCAGACATACCCCCCTTATGATGTCACTTATCTTCTACTCTGTTACCCCTTATCCTACTCCTACATTCCACTGACTATGCTCTTTTGCTATGTAAACTTGGGATTCACTATCCTTACCCTCATTTGCATAGGATTGCCTACTAATGCTTGGTTACATCTCTTAGACTGAGCTTCCCCCGTTAGCAACCTCTACTCTGTAGCCATGTTGTCTTTGGACTGCCATTCCCTTGCATTCTATATTAGGGATTACTGTAAAATCCACATTTGTGGATTTTAATTATTGGTTTTCTGGTTTTTAGAGTGCAGCGAGTTGGCGCGGCGCTCCGCTATGCTTAAACATCGGCGATCGGGATAAAAAAATATTTTATTTTAATTTTGCATCGGTGGACATTGACAATGGCCGTATTTTTGGCAATTGACATGCTTCCTCGACTGGATGCATCCTTTTTTGGGAGCTGTCACAGCTCCGTTTTGCTATCTGCAGAACCGTACTCAGTTGTCAACCGAGTACAGTTCTGCAAATAACACTACTCTTACTCGAACAGGTTAGGGTTTCCTGAATCGCACATTTACCTCATTTGCATACCTTTCAGCAGCAAATGAGGTAATTTGCATAACCTAGCCCTGTCCGTGTAAGAGGAGTTTTAGGAGATCTCTTGCACGCCCCTGCCGGCTGTTCCTGGTTCGCTTGGTAGACATGTTGGCTGCATGGAGTCTTACTCTACTTTTAGACTCCGTGCAAGCCTTCATGAATCTGGCCCCTAGAGTTTTTGGTAGCCAAATGTTCAAAAAAGTTATAATGTTATTACCTTCTATGCCTTCTGGTAGTCCAAAGATCCTTATGTTATTACATCAAGATCTGTTTTTCAAATCATCTAATTTAGACTGGAGTTGAGTATTTTGTTTGAGTGGAAATTCAATATTCATTTCTCCTTCTTTAATTCTACTGTCCATGTCATTGAGAGTGTCCTCTATACCTGAAATCTTTGTTTTTTGCTGTTGTAAGTCATCATGTAATATATCCATTTGTTTGGTAGTTTTTTTCTTTTAAGTTGTTTATTTTAGAATCAGTTCTGTCTATTTTAGTTGTCATTTCCTGCATGTTTAGTAGTAATGCCTGAAGTTCTTTCTTAAGGGTAGAATCCTGGTTGTTAGTTTTACTGTAGCTCATTCTGAGGAGTTGAGATGAGTGAGAAACTTCCAGGAAGATTTCTGACAGGAAAATCAGTCATGTTTTCTTTCTTTTTTGGATATTATTGTAGAAAATGATATTCCAAATGATTTTATGAAGAAATAAATTCCATTAGACAGGTTTTGATGGTAAATTTCCCTATTTATGATGTCTTGGTGGAGCTACAGAAATCTGCTGTTATCCTGTGTTCATCGTTGGCCATGCCCTCAGGTTTCTTGTGAGAACCTCTGCATATGATGATTATGTGTTGAGTGCATGGTTTGCGAAGGAGGTATAGTATATGAGATGATAACCTGTTCAGTGTTACTGTTGGGTGTGTGCAGGAGCAATGATTTGAGATTTAGTGTAGATACATCTTTCATAAATTGTACTTGGGTTATTTAGGAGTAGAGGGTTGTCACTGTACATGAAACAGTTGCTACACTGCCTCAGGATACCCATGTCAATCAGGCTGGTATAAGAAATGGAGGGAAAATGACATCCATAATGCTGGGTTAAATCCTGTTTTTACAGTGGGGAGAGAAAATGAAGGGGTATGGTGTAACTGGCTGCTCTAAGCAAGATCTATTCTAATGGGGTGATCTATAAAGGGTCTATACTAGTGGGGGGGGTTCTCTAAATGATATGAAGCTATTGTAGATTTGGTGGTGATTGGACTGCTTAAGGGAAAAAAAAGTGCAGCTGAGGTGCTCTGTGAGCAGTGAAGTGCAATTTAAGGACTTCTTGGCCAGATCACAGGCAGCTAATATAGCAAACGTTTTTGCACCTATAACCACTAATTTGCAGTATCTTTGAATATCCCTCAGGTACAGTGATCTCACAGTTAGCAAATATAGGCAGCAGAGGATGGGCACATAAATGTGCAAGAAGGTATCAGTCTCTGCAAAAACATTCAAAAGGTATAACAGTGAAGTTTACATTTCACTGCTTTTCTATTTGAATCATGGTTTATATTTCAAATTGCTGAGAGTTGCATTAAGCTTCTGAAGTTGCTGTCTTCAGTACGATCCATGCCTATATTTTCCTTACTGATCTTAAGTATTTGTAATGGGAACTTCTAAATGTCTTACAGGAGCAAATCAAGGATAAAATTTAAACTGAAGTAGGTTTGAAGTGACAGTGGTAATGTTTTAATGGCCTTAGGGCACATAATTTGTCATTTAATGCAGGATATAAAATACTGGCAGGTATAGATAGCCTGCATGTTCTAATTCTTACAGCTGAAAGACTGCAGGCAAAGTTCATTCAGTGCCACTCTTGATAAAAATGATTACTACTTGGAAGCAATAGTTTTACCTTTTGAAACACAGCTGCTGGGAAAGAGGTCTGAAATTTGTAATTGAGATTTGCTATCCTTAGGGTTAGCACATCAAATCTACATGTTCTGCTAGCTGGGCAATGAGCTGATAACAGAAACAAGGTGATTTCTATGGTAATTCTGAGTAAATTAAAGCAAGTTTTATTTGCCCTTAGCATTAATTGGTTTAAACAGGTTCTGGTCAATTATAAGACTTCTTTAAAGTACAATAAATACTTCATTACAGCTGCAGTCTCTTCTAAATCTTCAGGCATTACAGGATCACAATAATTGCTTATTTGTTTCCAGCAGAATGTAGGAAATCAAAACCTATGAACTGTAAAGTAAAACTACAGCAAATTTGCAACTATTAATTGTGACAAAAAATCTAGAAATCTAAGAAGGAAAATGGACGCTAGACATATTATATTGGGTTCTCTATTTCCTTGAACAAGCCTATAATGTTATTTGAAAAGATGCAAGCATATAAACCAAATTAGCATGCTTTCTTTGAATATATTTTTTTTCCTCAAAACACATACATGGATATTGTTAATCAAGAGAAGACAGCAATGCTAAGCAGAATATTCTGAAATACCTTTAACATATAAGTATTTACAACAGTTATACCATCACATTCTTCGTTTAACTGTTTTATTATATAGCTATAGGCACTCTTTATCAGATAAGAACAGTGTGATATATTTATTAAAACCTCTTCTTCTTCTTCTTTTGGCTTTTTCCCGGTTAGGGCTCGCCACAGTGGATCACCTGTCTGCTCATGATTGGCAGTGGAGTTTTACAGTGTCGAGTTGCCAGCCCAGTGCCCAACCTTCCATGGAAGGCACACACATGCATGCAGTTACACCTAGGACCAGTTTAGAGTGTCCAATTCACCTACTGCATGTCTTTGGGATGAAGGAGAAAACCGGAGCACCTGGAGGAAACCCACGCCACCACAGGGAGGACATGCAGACTCTGCACAGAAGGCACCCCAACCTATGTTGTGCAAAGCATGGACATTGCCAATTACTTTTTTTGTCTTCATTTATTTCTTTTAAAGCATTTTTAAATATTTGTGATGAATGTATAATTAAAATTAAGCAAATATCCCCTGTCCCACCAGAAGGCACTTCTGGTTTTCATTTGGATACTAAATTCAAGGATGCTTTGTTATTTACATTTACAGTAGATATATACTTGATTATTTTTCTGTAAACATTGTATTATAGAAATGTACAAAATTACTTTTTCAAGATTATTAAATTAATGTTATAATTTTATATAATTTAGAAGGTATAGAATGATGACTGTATAACATTGCCTTTGATTGTTAGAACTGCAGAAATGTAAAACAGACTGGAAGAATCATGATATTGTAATCATCATACTTGGCATTATGGGAGTGAATCAGCTTTGATGTGTTATTTCTAAAACAACCTTGGCAGCTACATGCTAGAAGTTCATAAATATGCTATATTATATTTCAGATATTTATATTTTATCAGAATAAAGAATGCATTTTTTATTTTGTGAATTGCAAATTGTTTCATAAATATTATGACCCACTCCGAAGCCTGAGGCAAAAAAAACCTCACTTCCATCTGTTTTAAGCTGCTCTGGATGGAGACTAGACCAAAGGGGCTATCAGGCAGCTATGGAGAACGTTTATTTTCTTTATCCCTACCACCAGCCCTTAGGGTTTGCTTCACTTCTGGAGAGGTTGGAAAGTTTCAGTTTGCCCTAGACATCTCCAGTGGCAACTCCTACAGCCTGGATATGTGGGAACATCTATAACCTAGATATGTGGAAACTCATAAAGCCTGGATATGTGTGGGAACTCCTACAGCCTGGATATGTAGAAACTCCTACAGCCTGGATATGTGGAAACTCGTACAGCCTGGATATGTGGGAACTCCTACAACCTGGATATCTGGAAATGACTACAGCTTGGATATGTGGGAAATCCTTCAGCCTGGATATGTGGGAACTCCTATAGCCTGGACATGTGGAAACTCATACAACCTGGATATGTGTGGTAACTCCTCCAGCCTGGATATGTGGGAACTCCTCCAGCACATAATAGGAACCCACCCTCGAGTTGATATATATACATTCCTGGCATATGGGAGTTGCAGGGGGGCTTAACATCCACCACACCTGTAAAAATACTTTTGCAGGATGTTTGCCAAAGGCAGTTCCAGCAAAAATTTTCTGATGTATTTACGTTCACCAAAACTGCCTTTGGCAACTGAGAACGAATCCATAAGAATATGTGGTTGCTTAAAAATAATGGCAAATGACTTCTTGCATGATGTGGTTGCAGCCATATGTTTACTTAAGAAAATGAATTAATTATTCTTCAAAGACAATTAAGAGATGTGTGTAAGAGTTTAATCTTAGAAACAGACTGTAATCCATATCACTAGTGCTTCATTAGAATCCTACCTCAAAGATGGCTTGAATGTTTAAAAGACAACAAAATCACAAGTTACATAAAATAACCTAAAGTTAATCTCTACTCCAAGAGGAAACTCATAACCAATGGGAACCAAACTTGGGGACTCCAGCTGCAAAGGAAACCACTTTATAACCAAAGTGACAAAATATGTAAATCAAAATGCAGTAAACTTTGGTCCAAGAGGAACCCTTACAACCAGAGTCAGTCTTCTCCTCATGAAGAATGGCAGGAAGTGGCAATCTGCTCACAGGGACCCACTTCTAAAATGTTTAACACAATTTTGACTCCAACACTTGCACCTTCTTATCCTGTCTTTTTGCCATGAAGAGTCAAACCTAGTCCTGTCCTTCAAACACATCACAAAATTCAACTTCTCCACTGCTAGTCAGATAAACAAATACATATCCCCTTACTCAAAAATAAGATAGAATCTAATAATAACCTCAGAATTGCAGATAGTAATCCACATTATTTTACAATGTATTTCTTATCTGTTTCTTTCACTGCCCTTCTATTCCAAAATTATATTCCTGATCTGTAATATGATCCACCCACCCTATCATTCAGCTCAGCAGGTTCATTCTTTTGCCTCATGAGTCATGTCTCAGTCCAGAAGTGGTGCATCTAATCTTCCAGTGCTGGGGCTATCCTTGCTGTACCCTTTTTACCTGCCCAACAAACACTAAGTGCATCAATTACTATACCCTGATTCCCCCAAGGGGCAGCCTAAATTAGATTCTCTGGTCAGACAGTGGCCAGCTGGGCTCCTTTATACCTTCCTTCCTCTTCCCTAGATATCCAAGTTTATCCAGAAAGCAATGAAATGCAAAGCCATGATAATCGGCATCAATCCATACTGGCTCAAGCAATTCTAGTTCCTTCTCAGGCCTCACATCAGAGATCCCCCTGGCAATTTATCCCCAAGAAGGATTGTCTCTCTCAATCTTTGAGCTCAACTCACCTGGATCTTTTCAACCTCAGACTAACCAAATGGTATCTCCAGTTCGAATAATGGTCATAAAGCCTTCACTTGTCTCAAGAGGTAGTTCATATTCTCTTTACCCTCTAGAAGGCTTATACTCAGAGGGTTTACAAGAGCAAATGGGCATATTTTGGTACTTGGGTGCCTGATCAGGAGATAAATGGTTTCTGTGCATCCATTAAACAGGTGCTTCTGCTCCTTTTAGAAATCCCTCCATGTTCCAGCTATTGAACTATTAAAGTACAGCTAAATGCAATCTCTAATTTTCCCCAAGAATGTGATTCTCATTCATTAGCCTCTCACAGGTCTTGCATGGCCTTTCTCAGGGGTATTTTTTGCTTCTTTCTCCAATCAGGAAATCAGTCCCTCCATGTGATCTCAGTTTTATGTAGGAGGCGTAACAAAGGTCTGTTTGAATCAGCATCTACCACCAGCTTAACATTCTTATCATGGAAAACCTTATTCCTTCTGGCAATAGCATCAGCCAGGAGAATTTCTGAGTTGAATACACTGCCAGCTTCTCCACTGTTTTTTTCCAGTTTTTCACAAAGACAGGGTCTCTTTATGTACACGTCCTTTCTCCTTAAGGTTGCTTCTCAAAATCAGTTTGTCCAGTCCTGGATTTCTCGCCCCAGTTAATGTAGGAGTGAATGGTTGGAAGGAGAATTTGACTTTGCCTTAGTCTTTTGATATAAATAATGCTGTTTCAAACTCTAGTAATTTGATTAATGGATTATTTGTCATTTAGGAGGAACGTATTTCCATTGGTCATAACAGATATTCGAGTAACAATCTTCCAGCTGGTGTTGATCCACTTAAGGGTTCATTATATGATGTTAGAGATAACAGCGGCATTGCTGGTAAGCATATGACTTTTGACATTGCTGAATGGGGTAATAAGAGCTTCTATGTAAGAAATTAACTTAGATCAAGGGAGGTCATAGTCCCATCAATGTCAAACCCAGATTTGATGAATCACCTCAAAAAAAAAAGATCCGTCAGAGCCACAAGGGCGGGGAGACTTAAAAACCTCACGGCTATTAATAGGACGGCGGAGGGATAGAGATTCATCACCCAAAGACTCCTATGCTGTGGAATAAAATCCACCTCAGTGTCACTGCTCACAGAGGCACAGCAAAATAATGGGTATAGTGCCTAGTATGAACCTATGAACCTATGAACCTATGAACTTCTTACTTCTCCTAATAATAAATTGAATTTAAAAGACAATATCAAAGGCTTAGAGAAAAGGCTTGATAAGTTAAGATGTTTAAAACTGGACAACACATATTTAAAGTACTGCATTGAAGTTCAGCATGTTCCAAAAGGGCTTAGATTGCCTGAGTTTCCTAATGGTATTGTAGTGGGGTTTGTTTTACATAAGGAATTGACAAGTATGTTTGACAAGCATGGAATTGAATAAATGACTCTGTTAGTTAAAGATAACATGAGCCATATAGACAGTTTGGTTCTTGATATTCAAGAAATGGACAGAGACATTAAGAAGGATTATTGTTTTTTATGTCTATAATGCTGTTTTCTCTAGTGTAGATAAACAATGTGATATTATAAAAAAAGGAAAGAAAAGAAGATTTTAAAAGCTATTAAGAATCATGATTCAAAGATTGCATACCCTTTACCCAAAGAGGGATAAAGCAGTATTAATCATGAGCAACCATAAACTTTAGGTGTGCTGAGTAATGGGAATGCTATTGAGAATGTAGATCATTCTCCCCCTAATCTTGATGACCCTTTAGAGTTTCTCCCATTGTACAGGCCTTCCAGACTTGCCTGTCATGAATAGACTATATTTTCTGAACAAACAAGTGTTGGGAGCTTACACCCAACCCTGTCCAGAGAGAGACCAATTATTACAGGAACAAAAGGGGATCATTCAGGAAGAGTAAAGGGAGAAATTAAAGGTTGTGGAAGATTAATTTAATGAGCATATTGAATTAGTAGATGACATTGTTTTTTTCTAGTAACAGTTTCAACATCTTCAGTTATAGTAGATTACACATTACAATCACTTACTTTAAACTTTTTCAACAGGGTTTGACTTTTGTACCCAACATGAAATTTGATTTTGTTGACTGACAGAATTAACACTTTTACTAGAAAACTAAGTTTAGCTGTTAATATTGACAACAAAATGGTACAGATGGATTTTACTATCAAAAAGAAAAGTACATTTAATCCTCGATCAGAAACCCAGTGCAATTATTTGAGCAGCAATGTATTAAGGATATTTATTCTTACAACTGAACTAGAATATGTGGTGGTTTTAATAGCTTAAAAAGAAAAATCTGTGGTATTCCTCAAAGTCTCAGAAAACCTAGTGTGCAACCTACCCTGGGCCAAAAACGAACCAAGCAGAAACTTCACGGTGTGAAGGGTGTAAAGTCAACTCCTTGAAATATGTTATATACCTACTTCATTAATAAAAACTGAACTTTAAAATATGTACTACAAAATAATAAAATAAAATAGTAGGTAGTCCACAGTTGAGTTAAGAGTGGAATATCCTTTATTGAAACACATAAACAAGCTATCCTAGATGAGTGTAATGAAAAACATTAAAGACATTAATTATTTATATATAATCAGGTTATTTGGAGCAAAGCAGTGGTTACAGAGGGTGGTTCTGTTAAGAGCATTAAAAGTATTTAATTCATTCATTTAACCAAGTCCCCCTTCTCCCATAACACCATAGTGTAAACTGAGACTGTGCTACCTTATAATTGAAATGAAAAAGCTAGAGACAAATTAAAATATATAATATAGGAACAGCTTATTAAGGCTAATTTACTAATCCAAACTTTATTAATTAAGAAACCAACTCACTAACAAAATAACTAACTAATTAACAAAAAAAGGATCTACCACTAGAGAGTTATCAGAATAAATATCAATAACTTATAAACTGAACTACTTTAACACTTTTAATAATAAACTTTGGATTAGTAGGTTAGCCTTAATAATCTGTTCTTATATTATTTTAACTTGTCCCTGCTGAAAAGGTCTTTGAAGTATTCCTAAAATAACAATATTCAGAGGGCACAGGCAGCAGAATGCAACACTCCCACCTACCCAACTGAAAATATCACCTTTATAATCTAGACCATTTACAATACGTCTCATGTTATGCAGTATATAATGCAGCTTACAATTGTTAAAACCATAGAAAGCTATGGTATTATTGGAACCTCTTGCTATTTGGAGTTTGCTCATCATATGCTGTATTCCTTACTAAGAAATTGTATGACTCAAGTACAACAACCTGTTTGTATGCTTAAAATTTTACTTTTATGCATAGTTGCAGTCTATCTGCTTTTTAAAGATGTTAGCTGGGTCACCTGATGATGATGATGATGATGATGACGATGGCACTTTATTTGGGCAGTAGCTCACTGGGATACCTCTACAATGAAGTATGTAACTTTGGAAACAGGAAGCATCTTGTAAAATTCAAATTAAAGTCACAGGAAATCATGCAGATACTGACTATTAATTCAAAAAGATGCAGGAGTTACTGCTTCATCTGCTGACAGATACCACTGGAGGCAGAGTTCAAGTTATATTAATTCACCTGTAAGGACTCTGAAAATTTTATGCTGGACTTAAAAAGCCATTAACAGGAAGGGTACAGTATATTTTCCATCAGAAGCATATAGTTTCTAGTTCAGATGTTTAATAATTTTTTTTTGAAAAATATTTTTGCCCGAATTCATGATTATTGTATTTTCAATTCTTTGTGCAAGTTTAGTGCTGTGTATAAATTTACTTAATGTTTAAATTATTTTTTCAGGTAAACTATTTTAATACCTTAAGTTTAATGCTCATGGATTATATTTTGCTTATTTGTTTTAGTGTTTTATATATATATTTTCAAATACCTTTAACTGTGTGGTGTCTGATATTTGAAGGGTGACTGTTCTGAGTTAATTGTTAATGTTTAAACAGTTAAAGGTTAGTTTATTAGAAAGGGAAACAGTAAGTTGTGTCCACATTTGTTAGTTTTAATTAGCTGGTAGAAGTGTTGCCATAAACTTGAGAAGGCAGGGCACTGATGCTCATTCTAGAAAATATTATATGAATATGTGCATAAAATAATTTTTGTAGAGATTTGATTATTTTGGTACTGAGTTCATTCTGACATGGATAAAATCCCAAGGAGTCAGTGATTATAACTCTGAATTGTAGCTTCACAAAGTAAAGCTTATTTGGTTGTGACAGCACTTGCCTATTATACTAAATAATCATTTTAATTTGTATTTTAACACCAAATAGTACTTTGTATGTAAAATTGTCCTGTTGTAGAATTCCAACCCTATATTGCTGGTTTGGTTACCTCAAATATCGACAGCAGTGACACAGGAGTTAAAACATATAGGCCCTGTCTATCACTGACATTTTAGAATACCATTCTGCCAGCAAGTTTTTGGGAAATGCTAGGAGGCTAGAGTACATAGAGAAAACTCATTTTGATAGAGGGAAAACCTGCAAACTCCACTCAGTGACCAAAGACTAGAGTACCCTGGTCTCTTAACTCTGTCATCATCATCATCAATCCCTGTTTTCCCATTTTTTTACATGAATTTGGGTCATCATGTTAACTGTGATCATCTCTCCGTATTAAATGCCACTCTCCTGTTTCTTCAACACTCATGTCTGACTTTTGCAGGACTTCTCACATACCATCCATCCAACTCTTTGCTGGATGCCCTCATTTCCTCTTGCCTTCTTTCTCTCTGTCCCAAATCATCTTCACCAGATTGTCTTCTGCTTTTCTGCACATGTTCCAAACATCTATAATATTTTCTTTGACCTTTTATGTAATTGGAGCTACTTTGGCATCTTATGTCCTCACTTTTTTCTCTGTTGCACAGTGTGCATCCTACCACTCATCTCAGGCACTTCATCTCCATCACCTCTAACTTCCTCAACTGCTCTGCTTTTACTGCCCAATTTTCTGTACCATACAGTAGTATTGGTCACACCACTGTTTTGTACACCTTATTTTTCAGCTTCTTTTGGCAATCTTATGTTATATACTACACAACACTCATTGCCAGTTGGCTGTAGCACCTCTGATTTTGGCTTTGATCTTCTCATTCAGACTTCAATTCTCCTCAACCAACCCTCTCAGATACTTGAAGCTGTAAACCTGTACCACTATTTTCCCTTCTATCTTAAGCTGCCAGATAGAAATGTCTTATAGGTTCATAGGTTCATAGGTGTGTACTAGGCTAATGGCCCTGGAGCCTTTACAAGTCTAGCCCATAGGATTACTGTGGCATCATGCCACCTGACCTTAGTTCCCTGCGAAAATATAAAGTCTAAAATAAAGAAATTTATACGTCCACTGATGGATGATTACCAGAATGATCCCATTTAACAATGATGGGACAACTGCTCATTTTATACAGGAACATGGACCTGCGATCATTGTAAGTCTTTTAATCAAGAAAGTGCAGTGTAAATGCAACTCATAAGCTATCTCATTCATAATTACATTTCATGGCTGTCAGCATTTGAAATGCATTTTGGCATAGACAGACGTTCTTCTAAGTCAAAGAGAGTATATAAAGTAAGGCCTCAACAACAACTTATGTACAGAGTCACTATTTCTCCATCTAAGACTTTTGATATAAGCAGCCATTTTGTCTTATTTGCCTTATTTATTTGCATTAATGGTGTATGATCTTCTTTAAGAATGCCCTGTGCAATTATGGCACAGACCTTTTGTTTACACTTTCCTTTTCACGTTCCACACACAGACTCTGAATGCAAGAAGACGTCCTTGTGCTATGGACCACAGACAGAAAAGTACAAGTAATTGGTATGCGTGTGTGTGTGTGTGTGTGTGTGTGTGTGTGTGTGTGTGTGTGTGTGTGTGTGTGTGTGTGTGTGTGTGTGTCTGTGTTTGTGTGTAAAATTGTAAAAGACCCTAGTTAGGGATAGCAGGTGATAGTGGTAATTTGTTCAGGTACAAACCCTGTATCCTAGTTACAGGGGACACAAGGTTAAAATTTCTATCCCAACTATGTAGCTGTTAAAAAAATTAAGTTTTCAAGTGCATTTTCAAGGAATCGAGTTTCAGTTGAATTTTCAATGAATTGTGAGCTTCAAGGAAAGAGAAGTTTTCTGCTGCTCATGTTAAGTTTGTTTACAATATGCAACTTATTTGTTTAGCAAATGGTATCACTATTGTGTTATAGACTTGAAAGGCATTATTAGTAGCACAGCAAGTAGTATACATTCTTTTGTTGTAGGAAGCTGTGGGTTCTACTCCCACAGCATGTAGATGGATTATTGAATTGGTGTTGTACTTTAAGAAGGAGTGAGGTGCTACAGTCCTAAGTATCTCCTCCTTTGGATGAGATGCTAACTACGAACCTGTTATCAATTTGCCATTCAATCCCTATTGCAATATTACCAGCTTACCATTTTTTACTGTAACAGGCAATTTATTCACAAGGGCAGTAGGCACTGAATTGGTAGATAACATACTGAAATATAAAGTTGTTTGCTAGCAGCAACCTCTTCATTAGTTACAGATCTCTATAATGTGGAATTATTCAGATGACTTATACTTCTGCAGAGATTTCGCATATTGACTGATAGTGGATTGTAATGACATAAATGTGAGTGGCCTCATGGTTGAAATGTTCTGAACTGGGCAATTTTAAAAGTCATTATTGGATCATATGTTTTGTTTTATTGCTTGCTGGAAAAACATTCAAAACGATAAATTTGAAACATGCTCTAACAAGTGGTGCTGTATTAGACAAGGAATATAATTTAATATAATCAGTGAGATGAATTAAAGAACCCATGTAAGTTTGCATGATTCTAAAATGTGTGCAAGGGGCCTATGATTTGAAAACAGTCCAAAGGTAAATTTTATCCTTCACTGGCCAGATGCATTTTCTTTGAATGTGCTCTTCAATCCATTGTCAATGAATGTGAGTTTCAAGGTCAGAGAAATGTTAATGCTAAGTCTGTTTTCATTGTGAGACTGTATTACTTTGTTTAGCAAATGTCTGTCAGTGATAAAAGTTTTAAATTAAATCCAAATATCTAAAATCATTGCAGAAGTAAAACAGAAAACAGTATGCACACTGAGAGGTTTGAACAGTGTTTATGGTAAATTGGGAGAAATAGCCAAGTAGTGGAAGAGTGGAATGGCTGTGGTGGGTTGCTGTATATGCCAGATGGGGTGGCTGTGTATGGATGGCTCTGATCCATTACCCTGCCTAGGGTCTCATTTTGCCTTGATACTGTTCTGCACTCTTTAGTACTCCCCAATATTTCCAACATCTCAAGCTGCCACACTGTTACCAAACTACTATATTGCACAAAACACTCAAAGTAATCTTCCTTTTAACTTTCAATTCACTTCTATGCAGTAGGGACATCCACTCAAATCCAGGGTTCTCCTATCTCCCCGACATTCAACACCATAACTCTCAACCTCTTAGTGCAAGAAATCTGGAAAAAGCCCAACAAAATGGAGTGTCAAAGGCCCAAAATAGGGACATATTTTAAATATTACACTCATAAACTTAGAAAGTAACTACAGTGACAGGGTTTCTTTTAACATACATTTTGTGAAAGATTTGAAGTCTGAAACTGAAATGTATGCTGTTATTCAGTGACTTCAGTCCTCAGATCATCCCACTGATTTGCCAGAAAACCATAGATTTTTTGAGGTACAGACCAAAAATATGAGGCAAAAATCTGGACAGTTGAGAGGTATGCAACACCTCAAACAAACACTTAGTCAACATAACTACACTAAACTCTTTCATCTAAATGTGTACAGCATATGTAATAAAATCCCCTGCCTACATGCCAGGACTGAATTACACAATCCTGACATGCTAGCCTTAAATGAGGCATAATTAGAATCCACCATAGCCTCAAAAGAGAGTTTTGCTACCTGGTTGCAGTTTACCATGTTTTGACTGCATTACACTACCAAAATAACCTCCATCTCTCTATATACCATAAATCACTACCAACATTCTTAAAAGCAGAAATCCTGATCTCTCTCCCAAAGATTAACAATGGCAAGTCCATTTGCATGACACTCATCTGTGTCCCACTCTCTACTGACACAAACTATAGCATATTGGAAGAAATAATCTTCTAGTTAACCTCCAATATACCACTTGATGCTATCATCCTAAGCAATGTAAACATCAATTAGTCTTCCACAACAATACCAAATCAGCTCCCCTCTATGAACCTTTTAAGCCTTGTCCAATTAATCAACTCCACCACTAGACACAATAAATCCATAGGGTCATCATCCATACTAAACTGGATTCTAGCAAATAATCTAAACAACATGTTATGCAGATGTTCTACCAGATGCCCTAAGTGACCACCATCTGATATTTGCTCTCAGCTCCCTAGCCAAGCACAGCAGTCAGCAATCTACAAACCTGTCAGAAATCTTTATAACTTTACAAATGATTCATTCCCTGCTTTCCTCCAGGTTTACATCTGGAGCACATTAAAGCTCCTACCACTAGATAAAGCTGTCCACCACTTTTACAATACGTTTTATAGATCTTAAATTTTCATACGTCACTCAAACACAACAGAGCCAAATCTATCCTGGCTCTGTGGCTCACTCTACCTACCAAACAAGTCGTGCACCCATGAGATAAAGCATGGAACACCAGGCTAAATGATATTACCACAGTTAACTACCAGCCATTGCCATCACCATCATGCAGTCTAACTCTTGTGTGGGGTCATTTACTGCACTGTTATAACTTGATATTACCTGTGAACCTCTGCTATCTCTGAAAAAACAAAAACAAAAAAAAAAATCTTGCTTTTTTCCCACTTTTCTGAGATTTAAAAAAGTTCAGTTACAGGCTTGCTGTTTCCTGAACTGTTTGTAAGTTTCTGTGAGGCAAAGGAAAGTCTCTCTGTTGATCAGTGGCAGTGAATAACATTGAGCAGTTTCCCTGCCCCCCGTAGGAGTGGTTACTGACTTGAAACTGTAGTTTTATTGTCCGTTTTGGGTCTATTCCTGCTTCTTTCCAGCCCCTGCTATCAAGCACGCCTTAACGTGCTTTAGCGCGATTTAGCGCGGAGTTGCCACTAGAGCAGCATCGGGCAGCGCCGGTTTAACAAGGTTAAACTTTTTCTGACTCCATAAAGTCTGTTCTTCAATTTTTCCCTTAGAACTGCTCTGTTAGGAACCTAAACAGTTTACACCTTCACTAAAAAGCACAGCACTTGTTCCTAATTGCTTTTTCTTCTCAAAAAGCTCAGCACTTGTCTTAAAAGCATATCCCTTGTCTTATAAGCATTTTCTTTGCAGGTCAAGCACTCCTATATTATACAAATCCCTCACTTGCAAACCCCCCCAGGAGTGCCCACTTCCCTGCTAAGCCCTCTACTTTTCTGTCTCATAGCAACTCATTATTCTTTCTAGCATATCAAAGGGTCAGATGCTGGCGTCCTCTCCTGCCCAGTTGGTGAATCTGGGAATTCTGAGGCAATGTTACAATTGCCTCATGTACACGGACAACCCTCTCCTCCTCCCACATAACACTAACACTTGCGAGAGATGCAGCTATTTAGCCAAACTGGAGGCTGAGCTCTCTCAACTCAGGACTGGCAAGACCAGGCAGGAGGAGAAGGCAACTACACACACCACAATACAAGTCTCACATAACTCAACCACACCACTGAATCAAACACATAAACACACTAAGACATACTCGGAGGCTCTGAGTAAAAATTTACCTAAACAGCAAAGGCCTCCAAAGCAGACACCCAAGCAACTGCAAACTCAAGACACCACACAAACAACACATAAAAAACAAAATCAGTGTGCAAAGCAGTCACTGCCCTTAAGGCCAAATACAACACCAAACATACTTGTCATAGGTGACTCCATAGTCAGACACACTGACGTCCCACTCACCAGGCTGAACAAGGAGAAGGTCACGGTAAGCTGCCTATCGGGGGCTAGAATCCGCCACATAACACAAGCACTCAGGTCACTCCACGGCAAGTACAAGTATGACACAGTCATTGTCTATGCTGGTGTGAACGACCTGAGACGTACCTCCCTGGACTACATGAAGAGACATAGAGGAGCTCTCTGATTATGTAGCCCAGGCAGGTATGACCCTGAGCAGTATCCTTCCTTCACCACAAATGATGCCACAATATAGTGACAAGATGATCAGCTTTAACAATTGGCTTAATTTCTGGTGTCATTCAAAGGGGATCCAGTGTCTGTCTGCTTGGGATGACATGCTTGACAAGCCACGCTGCTTCGCAAGGGACGGCTTGCACCTGTCACCCCTGGGATTCCGGATATTGGCTAAGGTTCTTGCCACCCCCATAGTGCCTTTTTTAGGCAAGGCTCAAATTCTAAACCTACCACCCTAGAAAACAAAAACGGGAAGAAACTAAGGGTAATGCTGCTCAATGCCAGAAGTCTAAATCTCAAAATGCATGCACTCAAGGCCCTTCTCAGTATGGAGAACATCGATGTCTGTGCTGTGACTGAAACCTGGTTCAAGGCACCTGAGAGCACCCCGGCACTATCAGGTTTTACCTCATATCATGTGTTCCAGCCCCAAAACCCGGACCATACCACAAAAGGAGGGGGTGTGTATCCATATTCATCAAGGATACCCACACCTCCAGGTTGGTGGCTACGCACGAAGCATCAGAAACCATCCAGGTGCAATTAACCATAGGCAAAACTGCTCTACAATTTGTAGCATGCTACAGGCCACCCTCTCAAACTCAGGAAACCCACACAGCCTTCCTGAAGACACTGAAGGGTATAAATGTATCACCAAACACCATCATATTGGGTGACTTCAACTACCCAAATATAGACTGGGAACATTACTCAAGCCCCAACTTTCTAGCCCAAAGGTTCCTGGAGTTCATAAATTCAAATGCCATGGAACAACTAGTTACCGTCCCCACAAGAGGAGAAAATATACTAGATCTCATCATCACAAACATGGGGACAAAATGCTCCACACCGGAAGTATATCCCTCTTTGGTGAGATCAGATCATAAACTAATCTCACTAGAAATCCACATCCTGCCCCCACCCCAAACAAAAAAGACCACAGTGAAGAACTTCTCTAAAGCAAACTTCACACTACTCAAGACAGGTGTGGTATCCTTCAAGGCCGCCGAGCCAATGGAAACCACAACCCAAGCTGCGGAAGCTCTTACAAATGCCTTCTATGAACACCTTCAGGACTGCATGGATCAGGCAATCCCAAATAAAACCAAGACTCTTTCCACCAAGGGCAAACGTCCAGTCTGGTGGACCCCAGCCATAAACAAACTTTACAATAAGAGGAGAAAGCTATTACATGATAGAGCAAAATCCCAAAAAGGGAAGGCATCTTTGATCAGTACTAGCAAGAAACTACGATCCCTCATAAAATCATCCAAAGACAACTTTGAGAAAAAATTGCCATAGATTCAAAAGACAATCATAAGGCCTTCTTCAGCTATGTCAGAAACCTGGGTGGAAACTCCCAGATATGCTCAGAATTAGTCCAAAATGATACAAAAATCACTGAACCCACAGACATTGCCAACATACTGGCAGACAGGTTCAGCAAACTTCTCCCCTCTCCCCAAAAGGAGAGATAACTATCCCAACAGAGTGTAGCCTCCCAGACATCTCAAATGCGCAGGTGAAAGCTGCTCTCTCTAAAGCTAAAAACACAGCATCAATGGGACCAGATGGTGTCCCCGGCTGTGTGCTACATGAACTCAATGAAGAACTAAACCTGCACATAAGGCAGCTGTTTAATCTTAGCCTTACCACAGGATATGTGCCCAAGGAGTGGCGTACGGCAACTGTGGTCCCACTCCACAAAGGCGGTGCCTCTACGGACCCTGGTAATTACCGCCCCATAAGCTTAACAAGCCTGGTCTGCAAAGCTATGGAGAGGATCATAATGGAACTCAAACAAGGACATAGGGGACTTGCAGACCTTGGACTCAACCCAGTTTGGCTTTGTCAAGGGCAGATCTTGCCTTTTGAACTTGGTCGACTTCTTTGAAACAGTTACCAAGGCCATTGATGAGGGAAAGGCAGTCCATACAGCCTACCTTGACCTTGCAAAAGCTTTCGACACAATACCCCACTCGGGTATCATAGAGAAACTTACCAGCTTAAGTGTAAACCCATATGTCACAAGATGGGTTGCAAACTGGCTAAAGGACAGAACCCACAGGGTTAGAGTTGCTGGAACCATGTCAGACTCCAAGCCGGTTACAAGTGGTGTCCCACAGGGCTCAGTTCTTGGCCCCCTATTGTTCAGCATCTACTTCTCAAAAGTACAGGCAAACATAGGAGGACTATGGCTGACAAAGTTTGCGGATGACTGCAAACTGGGTGCCATAGTGGATAGTACATCGGACACAGACATCCTTCAGAGGGGTCTCACGGGAACTGATAGCTGGTGCCAGAGCCATGGCCTGAAGTTAAACGCAAAAAAGTGTATAGTCATACCCTTCGGGAAAAACAAGGTAACCCCAAGCTACCATATAGGTGGCAACCCACTAAGCACAGAAGAGGTTATCAGGGACCTGGGTACCCAGGTTGACAATGGCCTCTCGTTTGACACTCACATTGCTAAAGTGGTTCAAAAGACCTTCTACATTGCCCATCTGATCATGAAGGGATTCACATCCAGATCAAGTGAGGTCATTGTTCCCCTGTACTCTTCACTTATCAGACCAATGATCGAGTACAATGCCCCATTCGGGATGTATCTCACCCGACACCTGCAGCAATTGGAGAGACCCCAAAAGTTCCTCACCAAAAGGATAAAGGGACTCCAAAACCTGTCATATACTGCCAGACTGAAGAAACTCCAACTCTATTCAGTTGCATACCGTCTGCTCAGAGGTGACCTGTGCCTGACATACAAGGCCATGACCAACCCGGAATTAATGGACATGCTCCACCTCATAAAATCCAAATCCACCAGAACCACTAGAGCAAGTGACTTAAACCTTAGCACGGATATAAATAGGACGTGCTGGAGGGATAGATTTATCACCCAGAGACTCCCCATGCTGTGGAATAAAATCCCGGTCCATGTGAGGCAGAGCACCTCGCTGGCTCTGTTCAAGAGAAATCTTGTCCGTTGGATGGGAGATCGTAGGTTTACCCCGGGAATCATCTCTGTGTCACTGCTGGACAGAGGCACAACAAACTAATGGGCACATTATTTCTAACATAAGGGGTGGCGTAAGCCACATAACTTTGGGCTAGGCTTATAAATGCCTTAGGGCAGATAACCTAGTATAAACCTATGAACCTATAATAAAACCAAAGCCCAAATAAAATCAGTAAAACAAAATTGTATTTCCTTTCCCAATAGAAACACCACATTAAATCTCCCAAACTGCTCTGGTCCACCAATTGTAAACTTTTAAAACCAGGCAACTCCTCACAATTTAACCCTCTACTTGCTGAATTTGACTTTAGTGTAGCTTTTCCTTAAACACACCCTTTATCAATACTGCCACCTCTCTATCAATATCCAGCAACAGTACAGACAACATTGGGTAAATTACATAAACACGCACCTTATCAATAATGCAGACTCTCTCTCAAAATCCAACAATAATACAGACACAGCTCCACCTCCCACATACCATACTGAAAATACTCTTGAGTTCAATCTATCCCCATAAAATGATCTAACAGTATCTCAAAAAGCTAAAAGTCACCACCACAATCCCAGATAACATCCCCACAGAATAAAGCTTAGCTTACTTTGTCTCTATTTTAATGCATAGCTCAATCCAGGAAACATACTTCCACTCCATTTGGAAAAAAATCCTTCATCCTCCAACTACACAAAGGTCATCCAAACTATGATGTTTCTAACCTCTGACCATAGCTATTCTATCAATCCTTTCAAGAATCTTAGAGAAATGTGTCCACTCACAACTGCTGCCTTTCCTCCTTGACAACTACGTCCTCTCACCATGCCAACATGGCTTCCATCCCTCACACAGTACAGCCACAGCTCTCTTCTCATTTGTCAACACTGTAAGTACCATTAGGAGCAGAAACCTCCTAGTCATTTTAGTATTCCTTGACCAGCCTAAACCTTTCATACCATCTCATACCCCCTTCTCCTTCACAATCCCTTCAAGACAAAGCCATGATGTGCTTCACATCTTACCTTTACCATTAAATTCTGAGTATAAAATGGCTACAGGACTCTTCCACATTTTATCCATCCTATTTAATGCCCTTAAGGATTTATACTCAGTCCATTTCTCTTCAATATATTCATTATCAATCTACCAGCTGCACTAACCATCGCAGCACTATTTCAGTACACTGATGACTCCACCATCATCTATTAAGCTCCCCTGTATCTCTGAACTTCAAAACATCACTCAACATTTCTTCATATTTGTGTAAACCTGGTTACTGGAATCGGACCTAGTTCTAACCCCATGCCCACCAAATAAATAAATAAATAAAAGTATGCCCTCCGCACGTTAAGCAGTCTCAACACTAACACACTTAGACTTCAATCATCTGATGGCACATTTATTGAACTAGTCCACCACTCTAAACTACTTAGAATCACTATTGAGAAATGCCTAAAATTTAATCTACACACTCACCAAGTAACCCATACGACCAACCAAAAATAGGTATGCTCTATCAATCAAAAATAAAATTGTCTGATCAAGCACTGAAGGCCAGTGCTGCTGCAGCCTACCTTATCTTTTCTTCAATATATACCTTAGCAATCTTTAACAGTCTACACTCAACATAAAAATAGCACAGCAATCCACAAGTATGCCCCTCTTTCAGCAGTCTAACGCACTTGTATGTATCCCTTCTTGTATTCGTCATTCATCTGACAAATGTCTGGCAAATGTGAATCTGTCACACAATTCTCATGGGGACTTACTATATGCTTGCCATGTGGTAAAAGAGTGGAACTCTCTCCCAATCACCCCCTGCCAAATAAATACAATAAAAATGTTCAAACATGATGCAAAATTAGTCCCTCTTGATTAGGCAATTTATTCTTCAAGGGATGCAGGCACTGAATTTGTGGATGAAACATTTAAATGCAAAATTGTTTGCCAGAAGCAATATCTTCATTAGTTACAGATCTCTTAAATGTGGAATTATTCATATAACTTTTCCTTTTGCAGAGATTGCATGCTTTGACAGTTATTGGTGGATTACAATGACGACAGTTTGAGTGGCCTTTTATGGTTGAAATATTCTGAAATGAATAGCCTTGTCATTATTGGTGCATAGAAAACTGTTCAAAACTACACATTTAAAATACATTGTAATAAATGGTCTTAAACAAAGAATATAACTTAATACAATTGTGAAGGTGAATCAAAGAGCACATGCACCTATGCATGGCCCTGAAAATGTTTGTAGGGGGCCAATGGTTTGAAAACAGCCTAAAGATTCATTTAATCTGTCACTGGCCAGATGCATTTTTTATGAATGTGGGTTTCAATGCAGTTTCATTGAATGTGATTTTCAAGGCTAAATATGTTTATTGGTGCTCATGCTAAGTCTATTTTCATTGTGAGACTATATAGTTTTATTTAGAAAATTGGCATATGTTATGCTACAATTTGAAATAAAAGTTTTAATTTAAATTTAAATATCTGTAACCATTGTAGACATAAAGAAGAAAATAGAATGTGCACTGATAGATTTGAGCAGTGTTTTATGGTAACTGGGAAGAAAGGCAGGTAATCACTAAAATGGCTGCTGGGTGGAGATGCTAGTGGGTGGTGTTTTGGGGTGTAGACCTGGTCCAAGCTAGCGTCCAATTTTACCATGATCTGCTCTTCTTGTATGTCTTAAAAATCTGATGTTTTCAAACAGCACTTAAAGAATTGAAGGTTCGTACTATTTTGCATAATGTGACGTATGAAAAGCTAGAAATAGTTAAAAAATATACATAGTGCAAACAGGGACTGCACATTTTCAAATCAATCACACTGCCACATAAACATCTCAGATACTGTACATAGCCATAGACATGGTGCCCTTTATAGTTAATCTAATTTATCCACAGGTTTAGAGGGCCTGTCACTGCTGATACATGAAAATCAGGATGGGAATTCCCATTGCAGGGATTCTGCCCTTTTCCAGGTCAACTTCTAATGGGTAAAATGATAAACAGATTACTACTTTAATTACATTTCTGATTCCTGAAAACAAAATGTTAAACTAAAGGAAATACTTGAAAATATCATCAGATACAGAGACACTGCCATGACAGAAATTGTAGAAAACTCCACATTTATAGTTTGGTGATAATTTAGGAATAGAAAAGCAATGGAAAAAATGTACCCTGCAGTTGAAGTACATGGTAAAGCAGCCAAACCAACAGCCTGTGTCGTTCATTGGAATTTGATTTTGAATTTTCTGTAGAACAAGCAATGAGAATTAACACATCAATCCCATTTACAAGAAAACAATTACTGTGAGGAGTCTGATAGTCAAGAATTACAGAGAGAGTGAGAGTGAGAGTGAGAGTGAGAGTGAGAGAGAATAATCAAGAATGAGATAGAGAGAGATAGAAAGAGAGAGAGAGAGAGAGAGAGAGATATATAGAGAGAGAGAGAGAGAGAGAGAGAGAATAGTCAAGAATGAGAGAGAGAGAGAGAGAGAGAGAGTCAAGCGAGAGAGAGAGAGAGAGAGAGAGAGTCAAGAGAGAGAGAGAGAGAGAGAGAGAGAGAGAGAGAGAGAGAGAGAGAGAGAGAGAGACAGAGACAGAGAGAGAGAGAGAGAGAGAGAGAGAGAGAGAGAGACAGAGAGAGAGAGAGAGAGAGAGAGAGAGAGAGAGAGAGAGAGAGAGAGAGAGAGAGAGAGAGAGAGAGAGAGAGAGAAATCGCGTCTCCAAATTAAGATGTAGTTCAACAAGAAATGGTCCAGAAAGAAGACTAAATGCCAAGTATAAATAGTCCCAATAAAGTTTTCAGATTTAAATGCAAGTAGAGAACCTAAACAAATACATACTTGTTCCAGTCTTGGGCTTCTAAGGACTAAGATGTTTCACCTATTGCAATATATTTTGAATTTGTACAAAAATAAAATGTTAACTTGATGTAAACTGTAGAAGACATGCATAATATAATGCTGAAGTTAATTATCTATGATCTGTATAACAATATAGCTACCTACTTGAAAAATAGAAATGATATATGCTCTAATTTCTAGAAAGAAAGAGATCATATAGGGGAATTTAAGACAAGCAATCCAGATGCAGTGAATTACATGTCATGGTGCACACAATTCATGTAGGGAGTTCACAGTTGTAATAAAGACCAAATATTGTATCTCTTATTAATTAATCCTCATGACGTGTCAAGACATTGAAAGTAATATGGCTCAGGGGACTACCTACCATACATTCTAAAATTATGGAGAGCATTACTTGTGTCTTATAGCAAGAACATTCCCTTGCTGCTTCACAACCAACATTTTCTTGCATCTTCTTGATCAATAAGATGATATATTTTAAAGTCATGACTTTCCACTCAAAAGTAACTATCTTCTATTCATTTCAAAACTTATGTTTAATGAAACTACAGAATCACATCGCATTACTACAATTACTACATTATCCAGTCTTACCGCTATCCCTCCTTTTTAATGAAACTGCTTTATACTAAGTGATCTCTTTACACTGTCATCTTAAATACCTGTCAGTGTGTTTGATTTCTTCCCACAGCATTATCCTTACAGTGACTGACATTTCACAAAGTTGTTCTTTTAGCAAATAATGGAAGTTTTGTTAAAATTCATGAACAACTCCACTCAGCGTAAATTTCCTTAAGTGGCAGAGTAATAGACTCTGAGTAGCATTCATAGTCAAAAAAACAAAGAAGCCTCTTAGAGATGCATAAAAATCCTTTACTGGTGTCTCCTGGTACCTCGACTTATGCCTTCATGGGATAAATTACACACCAGAAAAAAACCTTCCTTATATAGTAGTACATCAATCAACACTACGATCAAACCGTGTTCGTATTAAAGTGAAAACGTCAATTTTGAACAAAGGAAGATAACATAAAGTCAAAAACACATTTCCATTATTGTTCCCAAAACACTTCCCGTGCAAAAGTCACACATCGAAATTTACTTCTAAATTCAAACCTGTTGGATACAAAGTATTAAAATTGACAATAAATTTAGTTGCCAAAGCTAATAACTTATTTGTAAACAGTTCATCTTGTTGACATAAAGGTTTTCCTAACACACTAAAAAATAAAGTAGAATCTGAAACATCATGATAGGTGCAAAAATGGAAGTTATGTTCTTTTCTTCAAAATTGACGTTTTCATTTTAATACGAACACGGTTTGATCGTAGTGTTGATTGATGTACTACTATATAAGGAAGTTTTTTTCTGGTGTGTAATTTATCCCATGAAGGCATAAGCCGAGGTACCAGGAGACACCAGTAAAGGATTTTATGCAACTCTAAGAGGCTTCTTTGTTTTTTTGGCTTTGTGTTTCTTTTTTTGCTAGTTTTCTAGCTGGTGTTTTTTAATATAGCATTCATAGTCCCAGGATGTGCAGCTTTCTAGAGATTGTTCAGGATGAATGCCACTATGTCTCTAGAAAATGCAGTTAAAAGGGGATGTTCATGCTGAATAAGGAAATAGGATGGCATTTTGATAAACATGCCTACTTACAGCAAAAATGTAAAGTTCCAGAAGATAAGCACTAAGCATATATGAAGGACTAGGTGAAAGCTGCAGGGATCAAATGACTTTATATGTATTTGTATGTTGTGGGAGATATGCTCAATCATTCTTGAAAGACTTCAGGCAAGTGTGGACTGCAGCTTTTATAATTAATATTTTAAAAATAAAGGGGTTTATTGTGTTTTATATAGGGGTATCCTTATTTGGACAATCTAATTGGTTTCTTAAAGGAATGGAAAGGGGGAGATTAGAAAGATTGAAAATGGGTTGACATAAAGACAGCGAAAGCAGGAACACATCTAAAGAGTTGTGCTGGAGGAGGTGGGAGAAGATGGGTACTATGGTTTTTGTGGGGACTGTGGCCTCCCTATTTTTTCAACTTTGTTTTTATAAGAGGGTAGTGTAGGTTGGAAGTGGGTAAAAGGGTGTGGATGAGAGTATAAAGAAACGAAGAAGTAATGAGGAATAGTGCCCAGCAACAGTCCCCAGTCTATAAGGCCTCAAACATTTCCAATGCCAGATAGTGTTGCAGTGGAAGATCCCAGTGTTGAGGGGGCAGTAGCCAGTGGTGGCATGGTGGTCAGTGCCAGCTGGGGCAATGAGTCTTCCAACCACTATAGAGAACCCTCAATAGGCTGAAACCTCCTGTCCACAACCTGCTCTACCATGTCCACAACCAACTCCTGAAGCCCACGTTTTGTGAGGTTTGCCTACTGGACCAGTGCCACCATACTGACCTGGGAGGTATGCAGCTGGAGTTCTCCTGAGGAAATGGATCTGTGAAAGTTGAATAGAAAGGGGAGAAAAAGAAAATAAGGAAGGATAAAGGAATGCATACTTAATATAAGAAAAAAAGAGAAAAGGGGAGAGAGACAAACAGAAATTCTTCTTCTTCTTCTTTCGGTTTTTCCTGGTTAGGGGTCACCACAGAGGATCACCTGTCCGCTCATGATTGGCAGTGGAGTTTTACAGTTTTGAGTTACCAGCCTGGTGCCCAACGTTCCACAGAAGGCACACACATGACAAACAGAAAATATACACAGTATATTCATCCATAATGTTACATAGCATTCACTCTCTTGCTTTAAATCAATGTTATTTTATAAATCTTTATTGAAGTAAAACAGAATGCACAGGAAGTGCTTTTGCATACATTTAAACATTGTTATGAAGTCTTGGTGGGATTTACATTTTGCAGGTTACTATCCTAACATAAATAATAATTACATATCATATTTGTGGCTGATATGCATTTGTTTGCAATATTGTATCTTTTATAAAAACTAGCACTTTTATGTCTAATAAAATGAGTTAAAGACAGCATACTGAATTTATACATTGGCATATTTTTTTACATTTGGTTGCAGTAATGCATTAAAAGCAATGTAGGCCTTCAGTTACCATTCTTTATAAATGTGTGAAATTCTATACAGTAATGAAACCACTTAAAGACAGCATACTGTATTTACTACATTATTCATACTTTGGCTTCACCCAGCCTCAGTGGCGGCTGGTGACTTCAAATCACAGGGGGGCTGCAGGAGACAGCTGAATGGGTGGGGTCAAGGGAGGGTGTGGTCAACCAGAAAGGGGAGGAGCTATGCACAAAACCACAAAAAACTAACTTTAATTAAATGCGCTGCCCTGGGTGGCAAACCATCATTATGAAAGTCCAATCAAGACAAAAATAAGTGTAGAAGAATAAAAATATTTCAATGCATTGGCTGCATGACAGCTTACTTAATATCTAGATGGAAACAAAAGGTTGTGAGGCATGAAAAAATAAATTACTTTTTAAATACATTACTGGAATGCCAGTCAAAATCAAGTATAAGAAAACCAGAAGCACTCAACTCAAACCACTTCTCCTTGCACTGCAGTTCTAATTATAATATATTCAGCTTTATTAAAGTACCAAGTAACATGCTGAAAGTAGAAATCTATGTGATGCCCCACTTGTAAAAATGTTTCTTATCCAAAAAAGACCTGCTGCCTGACAACTTGTTTCATGGGGAAAACATGTTAAAGTAAAAAATGAAAAGCAAACAAGAAACAAGCTCAAGATACATTGCTTAAAGGATTACTGTACAGGTTATGGACCACACATGATTGGCATTCTGTTTAGTTTACGGTAAAGTCTGTAGAGATGACTGGAAGTCTCCAACAAGTGTAATGAGCTTTTAAAATAATGGAATCCTGTCCTTTAATACCCAAGGCTTATACATTATCTAGTCAAGTATTCTCTGCATGGCAACAACAGAAAGGCTTTCAATGTTGGCAATTCTTTAACAGTATGCTTATTAAAGCTTACTTGCATCTTACAATCTCAGACAAGCTTACCTTATGGTCATTAAAGCATTGCTACTTAAACACAGAGCAACAGGCACTTTGAGTAATAAGCATAAATCTGAGTAGTAAGCATAAATCAACAGTACAAAAATATGACAGAAACTAGACCATTCTGCAAAATCAAGGACAGATGAAAAGCCACTGTAGTACTTATGCAGTGTGTCCTCCCCATCCAAGGTAGATACAACTACTCCTTGCCTTGCTTGGACACATCCAGAGTCACTACATGGGGAGTGGGTGCAACAAGCATGTCACAATTTGAAATTTCTCTGGCTGACTGTGATGGCCCTGACACATTTGTCATACCTCTCAACCTCAAGAGCAAGAAATCTGGACAAAGCCATACACAGAAGTGGGACAAAGGCCCAAAATAAGGACAATTTTTAAATATTGCTCTAATAAACTTAGAAAGATAATAGAATAGGTCTTGCATTAGTATGAATTTTCTGAAGGGTATAAAATCTGAAACTCAAATGTCTGTCATTTTCTAACTTCAGTCTTTAGTGATGTGTCACTAATTTGCCAAAAACACAACTTTATGAAAATGGACCAAAAATGTGATGCAAAATATAAAATAGACACACAATACAGCTGCTACCTGCCAAAGAAGGGGCACTTTAATATTAGTACTGCTACCTTGAGCAGCTGACAAAATAAAAGAATCTACATGCATTTCACGTAATCTATAACTTTGATTATTACAGTTATTTCTTAATTGTAAACCCTCCATGTTTTCTTCCAAAATTGCTATTTTGCAGAGGGATTATTAGGGGAAGAGCAACATTTTGAGCCAAAATTGGGGACAGTTGAGAGGTTGGCTATGCCTAATTCTATAAAGCAATTTATTTGCATGTACCTCTCAACCTGTTAATGCAGTAAATCTGAACAAGGCCAAATATATTGGGGCACATATAAACAGTACTAAAATTGCTCTTGTATAAATTGAGACAGTTGATAGAACAGCTCTTACTTTAACATGCATTTTTCTGAAGGTTATGAAGTCTGAAACTTATTATTTAGTGACTTAATTCCTAAATGATTTGCCAGAAAACTACAAATTTTATGAAGCACAAACCAAAAATAAGAAGCAAAAATCTATTCATTCTTTGAAAATCTGGACAGTTGGGAGGTATAGTTCAGCTGGGCCTGTCTGAGTTTGCTGCCCTTCCCCCCTGACAAAATAATGGTTGAATGGAGCCTCTGCAGCCATTCCAATGAACCATTACTTGGCTATTTCACTCCATTTACCATAAACACTAATGTGCATACTGCTTTACTTCTATGATGAGTTGGACTTCATTTGAAAGTTTTATTTTGTATTTCAGTACAAACACTAAGTCATCTGTTAAACAAAGCAATGCAGTCTCACAATGAAAACTTAGCATTAAAACTTCTCTGCCCTAGAAACTCACATTCATTGAAACAGCATTGAAACCCACATTCAAAGAAAATACATTTTGCCAGTGGCAGATAAAGATTAATTCTGGGCTGTTTTCAAATCATAGGCCCCTTGCATATGAAACATACATGTGCTCTTTGATACACCTTCCTCATTGTACTAAAATTATATTCCTTGTACAATACAGTACACTTGTTAGAGGGTGTTTTAAATTTGTTTTGAATATTTTTCCAGTAAGCAATGAAACAAACCATATGCACCCATAATGGCAAAACTGCCCAGTTGAGAAAATTTATCATAAAAAAGTCTACTCAGACTTCCACAGTCCACCATTATTAGTAATTATACCATGATCCCCCCAAAACGTGCACGCTGATTGGCCAGCGTGCCCGTTGTAAATCGAGTTATACTAATGGAAAAGGTCCGTCGCCGGACTTTTTCCATTAGTATAACTTTTTTTAAACACTGTTCGTTATGTTAAATGGGTTTAACATGGCGAGACAGCTTAAAATAAGCAACGGAGATCTCCGTTGCTTATTTTAAAGCTGTCTCGCTATGTTAAACCCATTTAACACAAGATCTCCGTTGCTTTTTAGTCTCGCTATGTTAAATGAGTTTAACATATTTGTTTTTAAAATAAGCAACGGAGATGTCCGTTGCTTATTTTAAAACTGTCTTGCTATGTTAAACTCATTTAACATAGCTTAGAAAAAAAAGCAACGGAGATCTTGCTTTCTCTGATGTACGCGCGGGCGCGCGGTACATCAGAGATGCCAAGACATCTGCGGAAGGGCAGTAAACAGGCATTATACTATGCCATTATTTAAAAGTAACAGTTTCTTTTCTTAAATAATGTCATAACCACGCCTGGGTGTGGGGTGCAAAAAATACACCGCGGTTTGGCTTGTTTGTTTCCTCGGGCTTAGCCCTCGGGACCAAACCACGCCAACAAAGGGTGTAATTTTAATTACACACACCACGCGTGGGTTATTGCTATAATATACACAATTCTATAGTCCACCATTATTAGTAAATATGCACAATTCCACAGTCCACCATTATTAGTAAATATGCACAATTCTACAGTCCACCATTATCAGTAAATATGCACAATTCTACAGTCCACCTTTATCAGTAAATATGCACAATTCTACAGTCCATTATCAGTAAATATGCACAATCTCTGAAGTAAGTCATCTAAA
>NC_056751.1:173180593-173183093 GCF_019279795.1 Protopterus annectens
CAGGGGTATACTAGCATGGGCCATCTGCATTTGCCAGTATTTGGTCATTCTGCCCTACAAATGTCCTCCAACTCTGCATGATTGCAAGGTCAACCCATGTGCACATCCCTTGGAGGTCACACCACACAGTGCCATCACTATTGCTGTGGAGTCAGGGTTATGTCTGCCACAGTTCCTGACCTTGACTGTGTGCAGATACAGCCATTCGTAGCCTCCTTTGGATCTCTGCGTCAGTGCACTGTTGTGTTTCATGATGACTCCCCCTCCCCACCCTCAGCCTTTTTGCAGATGCTTGACTACTATGGGCTACACATGTGTGTCATTTTGCAGTGTCCCAAACACTGAACGCCATGCGTATTGGTCTAGTCCCTGCTAATGAATGGCAAACATATGGGTGTACACTGGCACCAGCAAGGTACAGATGAGGATGGTGGGCCTGAGGTGGGGTGAGGTTTTGGTTGTGCAGCACATGTATCTTAATTGATACTGTCTGTAGGTTTCCAACGTGGTCTTGGTACACCAGTACACATTGCAATGCATGCCATTTGGGGACCTTGGCTGCTATGTATACGCTACCTGTAGAGAGGGCTGGCTTATGTTTCCTGTGATGCAACTGGCCCATCTGATTACCCTAACCCATGGGCCACACTTATGCAGAGTCCAAGCAATTGCCGACACAGGTTCTGCACAGTCAGTACTTGCTAGGCATTCCTGCAACTCCCTCAGTATTGTGGCATGTTACTAGGCAGCCTGCATGACCAGTTTGCAACATGTGCCGTCATCTGTTTTGGATGGCCATCTGTTTATTTTCTACATTAATCCTGTCCCATACATCCTCACCACATACATGACTGTCTGCACTGTTTGCCATGGTATATGCAATGGTGAGGTAAGGCTACATGCCCAACTCCTGGGTGCTACCTGTTGGGTATGGGATCCATTCTATGGCTTGTAAGATGTGTGCAAGCCACGGCTGCCTCTTTTGCAGGTAAGTGGGCACATTTGATGGCCAAATGCCTTGGACAGCAGACCATTTATTGGTGTGACAATGAGAAACTGTACTTGCTGGAAGGTCCATACTCATGAAGAATGCATGCTGTCAGTACCTCAAATGCTGCTTCCACAATATGTTATCTGGAGTGTATGCACACATATGCTTCCAGTGTTTGTGAAGATATGTATTCCCTATATTTGCTGTCCTAACATAGGATTCCATATTATGCATTCATTGCTCATGTTAGGACCACATTGCAGGTTGTAAGGGTTGTGGAATGCAGTATTGTGATATGTTGTAGTGCAGATCTGGAACAGTTGCCATTGTAATAGTGGTATATACACTGTTGTAGCACTGTATAAGGGTGATGTTTCAGGCATGTCCCTACTGTAGGCCATTTGTCCCACCATTATGTTCATCTCTGTGCACACATCTTGCAATAACAGGTTGTTAGTTATATTGCAGGAGTCTTACATACCATTCAGATACACCACCATGGTGACCACTGTGATGCAATGCAGTTAACAGCAACAATACGTGAACATGTACAGCATGCATTATGGGTAGGTGTGTTAAATGTGTGCATGGAATATACCATGGCCATAACATGACTGTTGTATTGGCAAACCTGAACAAACATCATACTCACCAGCTACATGCTGCTGCCCTGGAGGTATAGCAGAGGGCCATACATAATTGTGTGAGAGATGTGATGCCATTAGCCACACCTGTGGCATTGGTACAAGGTGGGTGCAGCATTACAGTGCATCAACAGTACAAACCCAATATAATACAGATTATGCACATCTGTTTATTACTACAACACAGCAACAGACTATATATATTTCATCTCACATATGCATGATCTAACTCTACAGATGCAGATGGATATGCAACAGTGGTCTACTGATGTGTCCTGTGGCCTTACCTGCGCACACTTCTGCCATTGTGCGGGTAGCACCCACCTCCAGTATGCTCTCCGCTGGGTGTTGTATTTGCAGGTGGGCAGGTCCGCTGAGGCCGGAGAGGAGCTCTTTAACATGTGTCAGGGGGGCTGGATGGCATGACCCACCTTGTTGCAATCTGGTCACCCCTAACCACAGCAGTACACCAACGGGCATGACAGAATAGATCAGTGCACCAATGTTGGCCTTGCTCATAACTGCGGTTATGCAGTCTGACATCATTTACCCTGTGGACAAGATTGTTCCACAGGGCGGTTCTCTCCTGCAGATCATGGGCTGTATGCCCAAACAAGGCTTTGTAGTGCTGCACCAGGTATGTGATGATGACATCATTCTCCTCCGCTGTGTACATGGGCAGTCTCTCCCTTGACATATTGCCTGAAAGTCATAAAGCTGGAAACAGGTCTGTGGACCTCATACTGCAAGGATATCATAGTTGTTAATACACAACTCTGTCTCCTCCCCACCATATCTGCAACAACAATCTGATCACACAACTCTACAACAATTTGTGATATGTGTTTGTAGTCATGTTCCATGT
>NC_056751.1:173185593-173238093 GCF_019279795.1 Protopterus annectens
AATACATTCATTTATTCCTGGTGTTATTGTTGCATCTAATCTAAGTTGCCACAAACACTCTTTCACTTCGAGTAAGGTTTTGGCATCACCACCTTTCTCTTCTCCAGGCACCCTGTCTATAACAAAAAATTAATTTTTTTTTAAATTTTGACATACCTTGCTGTGTGTATAAAGTGCACTAGTATCTTTCTTGTTCTTTATATCTCTCTCATGTTCTAATATATAGAGCCTTAATTTTCGAATGCTCTTACTTACATAGAAAGTAGGACAGCTTAGGCAGATAGCCACATATACTACCATGTCCATGTTACAGATACAATAACCAGGACACTTAAGTGACCTAATGTAGTTGTTAATACTAACATAAGGGCCATCATTAATGTATTTACATGAGCTGCAAAAACCACACTTATTCATCTTTGACCTACTTACTTATAGTTACTATGACTTAGGTTTAAAGTTAACTTACAACCTGTTTTACGGAGGAGAAGGATTTTTAAACCTAAGTCATAGTAACTATTACCATTTATCATAGTTTGCTCAACAGGTTCATTTTTTCAAGTGTTTAAATATTTATTCTAATATTTATTTATTTATAAATGAATGGTTATTGTTGTGTAGTGTATTTTTAAATTAGTGTTCATTTATGAACATTTAGCTTTAAATGTTTAATAGAGTTGAATGACGTTTATGAATGAGTGAACCTATCAGTTGTGACCTATTATTATTTAAAGCTACTATTTTAAATGGTGTGTTAAAGTCTGAAGAAGCCTTCAGGTGAAAGTGCTTACTTTTGTGTTCAATAAATTTTATTACATCCTTTATGGAGTCGATATTATCTGTGGACTTTCGTTTATCTGCTGGACATATATTTTCGTAACAGGTTTACTGCTGTTTTCGTTCCTGTGAATGTTCTGGATTTTATACTTGGTTTATCTTATTGGTTTGTTCGCAGGAACGTTTATCCCTCTGTGGGGTGTGCTTTTGTTTTTGTGGTTGATTTATTCTTCACTAAGTGAATGTGACTAAAAACAAAAGAAAGAATATAAGGTGAAGGATCAGATGAGAAAGCAAGAAATGTGGAAAATGTGTAAATATAATTGCAAGTATAAAATACTCTTGGGAGAACCTCATCTTGATCAGGATCAAATGAAATAATGGCTAAAGAGAGGTGAATTTAAACCAAAAGGCGAAAGGTTAATATTGGCAGCCCAAGATTGAGGACTATGTACATGTTTTATAAAGTCCATTGAACATGTGGGAGAAACAGATGTAGGTTTTGTAAAACAGAACTGAAAACCGTAACATATCTTGTTGCTGGTTGTGATATACTAATGGCAGAAGGACTGTATACTGAAAGGCATAATAATGTGGCAAGATTTTTGAATTGGAGATTGTGCAAACATTACAACACTGAAGTAGTTAAAAAACATTGGAAACATGAGCTGCAAAGCATCATAGAAAATGATGAAGTTTATATCACATGGGTTCACCAGTTACCAACAGTTCAAAAAATAGATGTGAGAAAATCAGATATAGCAGTCAATGAAAATAAAACAAAAGTAGCATTGATCATTGAAATTTCTACACTCAGTGATTACAGTGTTTTATGTACTGTGAGACACAAAGTCACAAAATATCAGGATTTGTAGTCAGAAACAAGGGCAATGGGAAAGAAAGATACCCAGACAGTTACAGTAGTAGTAGGAGCAACAGGTCTTATGAAAAAGAATTTACAGTCATACTTAGATATGTTACTGATACATATAACTCCATACAAATTGCAGAAGGAGTCATTTCTGGACATATTGCAGGTGCTGCAAAGAGCACTTCTGGCTAACATCAAAGCTTGAAACAATACTAACTTCATGAACTTTACTCATACATTGACTTAGGAATGGAGTTTATTCCCATCATGATATTGGTATTAGAAACCCAAAAGACTTGGAGAAATTAAAAAAAAGGCAGAAACCAGTTAGGCCTCTACATCTTCTTCTTCGCTCAGAATTTTTTGATAGTATCCAATATCTGAGACTATTGACAAGATGGGGTCTGCTTCACCCTGTCGAAGGCCGACAATATTGAAGCTGATATTGTCGGCACTAAAATGTCGAAAGCAAAAATCATTGCGCGTGTAAATGGAAATCTCTGTAAGGGAAGATTTTCATTTACTGCAATGTAGTGCAATCTCAGAGTTGGTATATTTAAGTAGCGGGGGGTGTGGGGGGTGCAGGGGGGCTTCCCCCCTGCAAAGAGCAATTGTGCTGTGTTTGGGTGTTTTTTTTTTGTGTGTGTTCAATATTCGGGGGTTTCGACATTTTCATGTCGATTATTACGCTGTCGATAGTTTGAGTTTTTGACAGCATAATATAAACACAACAAGATGATATGTTGGTTCACAATTGTGGCAAACTGTTACTGCAGGATAAGTAGGTTTTGATTAGTAGACATTCCTTTCCTGAAGGGCCTTGTGAGAGTTTACTAAAGTATCTAGCAGTCTTTCCTTTTTATGGCAGATGTAACAGTTATAGTTTGGTGCACGCAGGGCTTTGGCTTTATTGGAAAACCCATAGCACACTGATTTCTTTCAAATAGCCCCCTCAAACTACTATGAATATCTTAAAGTGATTCTTTAAGCTGTTATTAGAATCTTTCCCAGAATAACTCCCTGTATAGACACAGCCCATGCTCCTTCTATTTTAAAAGACTACTTGTGAGTTGTTTGCAATTTGCAAAGCTTGCAGTTTTTTTTAAGGATTAAAACTCATGCAGAGCATTTAACAGATATCTTTAAAAAACAACATAGTTGTTCTGGGGGGGGGGGGACAAAGACAGAATATTTTTAATTAATTTTATAGTATGACAGTTTATACAAAACTATTTTATTCCTACCCATATTCTCCACCTGTGTTGTCTTTGTTTATAAGTCCACTCAGAAAAAATAGTCTCCGAACACCAATTTGCAGCTTAAAATATATTTATTTAAAAACAACAACAAAAATAATGCAGTCTTGCAGAAAAAAAGGGAGAAATAAATCATTTTTTGGTTCAAGAAGTGCTTTTACACATACTTTGGTGCACGCAACATGTTATGCTTTCCGCTGTATTCTAACAGTACTTACAATTTCCTATTGGTTTAATACATAAAATATCTCTAAATTTCAAACAGGGAAAATACCAACTTTAGACTTGTTTTTGCAGAGATATCTTTTGGGCTGGATACAAAAGTCTGCCATTTTTGGTAAAATAGCATCCCTTAAAAATTTCCATGTGCAGCTATTCCCTGTTTGTTCACACGGTGATTCTTTCTCTTCTAACCTGCTTGGCATAGCCTCTGCACTAACAGTTAGTCACAATGCTTGTGTCCTGGGACTGCTCTTTTTTGCCATTTATTTTTCTGAAGTCAAGGCCAATGTCAGTAACTTCTGGTTGACTAAATTTGAAGCTGATTCCAAATTAGGAATGGTCATAGAATCCCCCACCAACACTAATGTCCTCAAGGAAATGCTGACATAGACAAATAACTGGTGTCAGGGCCATGGACTAAAAATAAATGCCAAAAAAAGTATAATAGTATCCTTTGGCAAGTCATTTACCCCTTGTAACTACCAAATTGACAACACAGCCCTTTGAGCTGACCCAGCAGTCAGGCACTTGAGGACACACATAGATAGTAATCTACCCTTTGACCATCAAATGTCTACAGTATTGATGAAATAATTCTCTGTTGTGTAACTTTTAAACAAAGGCATGTCATCTAAGTCCAATAAAGTAATTGTTCCCCTGTATTTGGCATTCATCAGACCTATCATTGAGTACAATGCTGTGCTTGGAAAACAAATATCTCCTCCACATCCATCAGCATCAGGTAAAGGAACTAATGTAGGATTCAGGAAGTCAATGCTTGTCAAACCCCTAACATGTCTGTACTTGGATGTTGAAAGTTCCCTATAACAAGTATGGTTTCTGTTACACAAAACATTGTGTCCAGAGGGTTAGCCAGTCCACATATTTCCATTGATCCCAAATGAGGTTAGTACATGTCTACTAGATCCTGCATGATATCTCTGTCCTCATGATAGTGGACAACTATGTTCTTTTCAATGAGGTGATAGTATATCAGCTATTAATGGACTCTTGGGCTCCCAAACTGACTACAAACACATACTGAGCATCTAAAGTAGAAGCTATTCCTAACATTTCAATGTGAGAGGTGCATCTGTTCATAGAGAAATTATAACATTTAGATAAAGCTGATCAATGCAGTTCATTATTCAAAAGTCATTGATTTTTCAATTCTGCCACCATGCTTGTTTTCACTATTTGCATGCATGATGACTGCATATTTGAACTGCTTCTTACTGAAATTGGTACAACTTGTTTGCTGTAGCATAGACTAGATCCAGGCCTGCTGAATCTAGCTTTGTTTGTATAACTTGAGCACTAATCCAGGCATTCTTTAAAGTATTCAGTTGTATTTATTACTGCTGGTAGTAACTTGATTAAAGTGTAGCTATCATTTCTAAGTCTTTTGGATTAAGCACTTGGGCTTCAGACCAGTTGTTTTACATTAGGAAGGTTTGTGGCCTGCACTGTGGTGGCAGGACAGGTAGCTTACATCCTTCTAAGTTGGGAACTGCTGACTGAGAGCTCAGTGTCTGTTATTCTAAAAGTGTAAAGGATTGTGGTCTGCACTCTTGTGGGAGGAGAGGCTGGACTCTGCCCTTCTGAGCAGGGAATGGTTAAAGGCTTGTAGTGCCTGCATATTCTAACTGTTTCTTACTGAAATTGGTACACCTTGTTTGCTGTAGCATAGACTAGATCCAGGTCTGCTGAATCTAGCTTTGTTTGTATGCTTGTTGTTTGTTTATTTCCCTGAAATGCTAATTCCACCTAAAACGCGGCCTTTTAGCACTTCTGTGGATCCCTAGTTATATCTGCATTGCTTACTGTACTTATTTCCTTGTTTCACTTGAAAGAAAGTTACTGTTTGTCATTTTTGCATTTAAGTTACCTGTAACACATTGCATTTAAGTTACCTGGCACTTGCTCACTAAAGCAATTATATAAATCAACTCTAAAAAATTAAAAGCACTACACCCTCACAAACTCCCCTTGAGTACCTTGTTCCCCATTGGCCCTTTTTTCAATTATAAAGGAATTCCCAATACTATTCTAGCATGTCCAAAGGTCAGTTGTCAATCTCCTCTCCGGTCCAGCTGGTGAATCTGGGAATCTTGAGGCAATGTTACAACTGCCTCATGTACACAGACAACCCTCTCCTCCTCCCAACAAATTCCAACACATGTGAGAGATGCAACCATATAGCCAAACTGGAGGCTAAGCTCTCTCAACTCAGTACTGGTGTAACCAGTCAGGAGGAGATAGAAACCACACTCACTACAATTCCAGTCTCACATAGACCTACCACGACAACAAACCAAACACATAAACACACAAAAACATACTCGGAGGCTCTAAATAAAAATCTGTCTAAGCAGCAGAGACCTCCAAAGCAGGCACCCAAGCAACCGCTACCCCAAAACAAAACACGTGCAACACATAGCTCACAAAGCCAGTGTGCCAAACAGTCACAGCCCTTAAGGCTAAACAACACACCTGATACACTTGTAATAGGTGACTCTATCGTCAGGCACACTGACGTCCCGCTCACCAGGCTGAACAAGGAGAAGGTCACGGTGAGCTGCCTGTCGGGCGCTAGGATCCGCCACATAACACAAGCACTCAGGTCACTCCAAGGCAAGTACAAATATGACTCAGTCATTGTCCATGCTGGTGTGAATGACCTGAGACGTACCTCCCTGGACTACATGAAAACAGACATAGAGGAGCTGTCTGAGCATGTAGCCCAGGCCGGTATGACCCTGACCTTGAGTAGCATCTTACCCTCACCAAGAATGATGCCACAATATGAAGACAAGATGATCAATTTCAACAATTGGCTTAAGTGTTGGTGTCATTCAAAGGGGATCCAATGCCTGTCAGCCTGGGATGACATGCTCGACAAGCCACGATGCTTCGCTAGGGACGGCTTGCACCTGTCACCCCTGGGCTATCGGATATTGGCAAAGGCTCTTGCTGCCCCCATAGTGCCTTTTTTAGGCAAGGCTCAAAAGACAAACCCACCTCCATAGGTATCACAAGGGATAAGAAACTAAGAGTAATGCTACTGAACGCCAGAAGTCTAAACCTCAAGATGCACGCACTCGAAACTCTCCTTAGCATGGAGAACATCAATATCTGTGCAGTAACAGAAACCTGGTTCAAGGCTCCCGAGAGCACCCCAGCACTACCAGGTTATACCACATACCATGCTTTTCGGCCCCAAAACTTGGACCGAACCACAAAAGGAGAGGGAGTATCAATATTCGTCAAAGATACCCACACCTCCAGGTTGGTGGCACAGCACGAAGCATCAGAGACTATCCATGTGCAACTAACTGTGGGTAAAACTGCCTTCCAGTTTATAGCCTGCTACAGACCACCCTCCCAAACACAGGAACCCCACTCGGCCTTCATGAGAATACTGGAAAATATGAAGGTCTCTCCAAACACCATTATATTGGGCGACTCCAACTACCCAAACATAGACTGGGAGCATTACTCTAGCTCCAACACCCTAGCCCAAAGGTTCCTAGAATTTATAAACTCAAATGCTATGGAACAACTTGTTACCACTCCCACAAGAGGGGATAACATACTGGACCTGATCATCACCAACATGGGGACACTATGCTCCAGACCAGAAGTGTATCCCTCACTGGTAAGATCAGACCATAAACTAATCTCACTGGATATTCACATCCCGACCCCACCCCCTGCCAGAAAACCACAGTGAAAAACTTCTCTAAAGCAAATTTCACACGCCTCAAAAGTGAGGCGAAATCCGTCAAAGCCCCCGGGCCTGTAGAAAATACGGCCCAGACCGCAGAATCCTTTATAAACGCATTCTATGAACACCTTCAGGAATGCATGGATCATGCAATCCCAAATAAAACCAAGACCCAATCCTCCAAAGGCAGACGTCCTGTCTGGTGGACCCCAGCCATAAACCAACTATACAATAGAAGGAGGAAGCTACTACATGATAGAGCAAAATCCCAAAAAGGGAAGGCATCTCTGATCAGTATTAGCAAAAAACTATGGGCACTCATAAAATCGTCTAAGGCCAGCTTCGAGAGAAAAATTGCACAGGACACTAAGGATAATCACAAGGCTTTCTTTAGTTATGTTAGGAACCTGGGTGGGAATTCCCAGATATGCTCAGAATTAGTCCAAAATGACAAAAATTACACCGAGCCCACAGACATTGCCAACATCCTAGCTGACAGGTTCTGTGCAAACATCTCCCCCCCCTCCCCACCAAAAGGGCAAATATCTATCCCAAGAGAGTGCTGCCCCCCTGACATCTCAGATGCTCAGGTAAGAGCCGCCCTCTCCAAAGCAAAATACACAGCATCAATGGGACCAGATGGTGTCCTGGGCTGCGTCCTACATGAACTCCAAGAAGAGCTAAACCCAAACATAAAACTACTGTTCAATCTTAGCCTTACTACAGGATATGTACCCAAAGAGTGGTGTACAGCAACAGTGGTCCCTCTCCACAAAGGTGGTGCCTCAACGGATCCTGCAAAGCTATGGAAGGGATCATCATGGACCTCATAAATAAAGATATTGGGGACCTACAGACACTGGATCCTACCAGTTTGGCTTTGTTAAGGGCAGATCCTGCCTCTTAAACCTGGTCGATTTCTTTGAAACAGTCACCAAGGCCATTGACGAGGGGAAGGTGGTCCACACAGCCTACCTGGACCTCGCAAAAGCCTTCGATACAATACCCCACTCGGGCATTATAGATAAGCTCACCAGCTTAAATATAAACCCCTATGTCACTAGATGGGTTGCAAACTGGCTCAAGGACAGAACCCACATGGTTAGAATTGCTGGAGCCATGTCAGACTCCAAACCAGTTACAAGTGGCATCCCACAAGGCTCAGTCCTGGGACCTCTCTTGTTCGGTATATATTTCTCGGCGGTACAGGCCAACACGGAAGGACTGTGGCTGACCAAGTTCTCAGATGACTGCAAACTGGGTGCCATAATCAACTCTCCAGCCGACACAAGCATCCTCCAAAAGGGCCTCATAGAAACAGACAACTGGTGCCAGAGCCATGGCCTCAAGCTAAACGCCAAAAAGTGTATAGTCATCCCCTTTGGCAAAAACAAAGTGCCCACAAATTACCACATAGGTGGTAATCCATTAAGTACAGAAGAAGTCATTAGGGACCTGAGGACCCAAGTTGATAGCAATCTCTCATTTGACAACAACGTGGCCAAAGTGGTTAGAAAAACATTTTATATAGCCCACCTAATCATGAAGGGATTCACATATAGATCAGGGGAGGTCATCTTGCCTCTTTACTCATCCCTCATCAGGCCCATAATTGAGTACAATGCCCCTTTTGGGATGTACCTTACCAGACACCTGCAGCAACTGGAAAGACCCCAAAAGTACCTCACCAAGAGAATCAAAGGGCTCAAACAGATGCCATATGCTGCCCGGTTAAAGAAACTCCAGCTCTACTCAGTGGCATACCGCCTGCTCAGAGGCGATCTGTGCCTGACGTATAAAGCCATGTCCAACCCGAAATTAATGGACATGCTGCACCTCAGAAAATCCAAATCCCATCAAGCTATGCGTGCAAGAGACTTGAACCTCAGCACTGAAATAAATAGGACATGCTGGAGGGACAGATTCATAACCCAGGGGCTCCCTTCACTCTGGAATAAAATTCCAGTCCAGGTTAGGCAGAGTCCCACATTGACTCTCTTCAAGAGGAATCTTGATGAGTGGATGGGAGATCGTAGGTTTACCCTGGCTATCACTTCTGTGTCACTGTTAGACAGAGGCACAGTATATTAACCTCAAAAAAAGGCATAGCAAAATTAATTTAAAATGGGTGGCGAAAGCCAAACACACTCTGGCTAGGCTTATAAATGCCCTAGGGCAGATAGCCTAGTATGAACCTATGAACCTATATTGATACTCATTTGCATGTCATGGGGTCATTTACATGCAAAGACTACCACAGTATTTCATGCTAACATACTTGTGCTACATGTGTCTCTGAATCACCCAGTCCTTGGAAATTGCTGCTCCCATCTTTGTTTTATTTAATGCACTGTGCTATTTATTTATAAACAGCCTCTGTTAGTGTGATCACTCTGTTGTTATTTAGTAGGACTGACCTTCCATCTCACAAAATAGAAAGGCTATCCTTTTAAATTTACAGTACCATTTTGAATTACTCACATCTCTCATTACTTCTCCTCTTTCCCATTATTCACAGTTCCTTTCTCTTCTTGAAAACCAGCACTTAAAATAGCAGAACAAAGATACACATTTGTTTGGGGGGGGGGGGTTGAAGCATTCATGGGAAAATGTCACAGCTGCAGGTCATATTTTATCATAGTTTTTGATTCAAAGTTGTATGCTCACTAAGTGTTGATTTAAGTACACCAGTACTAGTTCAAGTAGAATGAAACACAGGAGGTATGCTGCACTGTGCTGATGGTTATTGTAAACTGATAATACAGTTAACCATTAACTTAGAATAGATGCTTGCACTTTGCTAAAATTAATGAGTAACATTTTGCAGGATGGGGTAAAAAAACTTTTCTTTTGTGGTTTAAAAAATGTTGTATAATACTGTGATATCAAACAGATAGCAGAAAAAAATTATAAGGATCCCCCTCTTATTTCCAGTCTAATCCACAGCATATTTATATTCTTTGAAATTGCAAAGAATATGTATGGAACATGTTCAAAGCATCTTCTAAGTATGTGAAATCCTTAGCTATGTAGTACTGAAAATCTCGATCTGTTACCACATGGATCAGGCATATTCAACATAATCAATAATAAAGCCACATATTAACAACTCTGCTAAAGTTTTTGTACTTTCTATAAGCTGACAGAATCAGAATTTATATTTAGCATAATTTTCTGAGGACTAGGAGGTCTTGTGTAACACTTATTATTTTCTAGACAGTGTAATAATTGTTCTTCCACAAAATCAGAAATGTAATGAGGAACCATGCTAAACTGTAAGCTAAATGTACTTATGGCCTTGGACATCAGGGATAGTTAGAAAGTAGATGAAAATGTGATCTGCTTAGGCTCACTTAGTTTGCAGCAACCATATTTTATATCAAGTGTGAAAGTCAAAATTCTCTACATTTTGGAATTTTTATAGATGTTACCTTGACAACATCTACTTGTTTTGGTCTGTGACTGAAACTGACATAAAAGTATTTATACAGTTTCTTAATAGTACTACATCCTTTTTAAGGTTTATATAATATTAATGTAGATTAGAGTTTTTGTATGTTAAGCTAATGAAAAGTAATTCTTGTCCACAATTTTTGTATACCCACTTATTCCAACACATTTTTGTTTTTTAATAGCTGCCATCTAATATAACAAAAAAGAGTATAGTTAAAGGTCAGTTTGTTAGGATGATGTAAATAATTTCAGATGAAAATATATTGCTTCAAGAAGTGTTTAAGTTGAAATAGATGTTTATGAACAGAGCCTACCCTAAGTTATTCATAGAAAAGATTTGGCAAGTATATAAAAAAAAAAAAAAAAACATCTATAGGCCCATTCAAGCAGGCACTGACAACCATACCTCTCAACCTCTTAGTTCAAGAAAGCTGGACAAACCCTGAAAAATGGGGGGGGGGTGGTTATAGTCCCAAGAATAGGGACAGATTTTAAATATTGTACTTACAAACTTAGAAAGTTACTAGAGCAACAGGGTTTGTGTTAACATGCATTTTCCGAAGGATTTGAAGTCTGAAACATAAATCTATGTCATTATTTGGTGACTTCAATCCTCAGATCATCTCACTGATTTGCCAGAAAACCACATATTTTTATGGTAAACAGACCAGAAATATGAGGCAAAAATCTAGACATTCTGTGAGAATCTGGACAGATGAGAGGTATGATGACAACGTTAATACAATGGGACCAATAACACCAATACACATTGTAGCAATTAGATTACCAATTTTTATACCGACATTGGAGGTTATTACACATATTGTAACACATATTATCACCTCCCCTTATAGTAAGAATCAGTTTCAGGAGAGGGGCAAATATTAAGACCTAGTTGGAGAGGTTATTCCCCACAAAAAAGGAAAAGAAGGGGACATTTAGATGCAATGTTTGCAACATTTGCAACTACATTATATAGGGTGAGAGTTTTAAATTAGGACAAGTTTTGCATAAACTCAGTGGATACAGCACTTGTAGGTCAAAGAGAATGGTATATGCAGCTTTATGCCACTCTTGTTCAATATTATATATAGGAAAAACAGAGAAGGGCATTAAAGGAATGTATATTTGAGCACATATATGATAGAATAAGAAAATATGTTAAGAATGCCTTCCACAAATTCTGCCACTTAAGAAAGTTTAATTTTATTATTTTGGAAAGAATAACCCTGAATCCAAGAGAGAGTTCTTGGGAGGAGATAACAGAAATTAAGGAACTTTTATCCCTGCTGAAACTACATGCCTGTCACCATCTAAGTATCAATGAGAATATGTCCCTTGTGTGTTATATGAAAATGAAGACTGCCAAATTGTGATTTTGAATACAGTTTTAAATATATATTTTTCACATTTCATTTTAATTTTTCAGTGTGATTTTTTTTTTTTACAAATGAATGTTACTTAGTGTTCTCTGATTTCACTGTATTTATTTTTCATTGAATGTATTTTTTATTCAATGTATTTTTCTTGTTCATGTACCTTTAAATGCTCTATGTGGTCTGTTCAGTAATCACATGGTCAAGTAGGTCATGTTACATAAAAGCTTGATAACAAAACAGCTAGCATTATAGCTCTGAAGAAGCCAATACTTTTAATGAATGTCAAAAGTGCTTAATCCTTAATAAATCAATAATGTCATCCCATTTCTACATCTGTTCTGTACTGCTTTAGGACATTAATCGCAGTAATGTCAACTCTTTCCACTTAAAACTGTTTAACTGTACTCTTCCTGCAGGAATCTCTCTCAGCAGTAAATACTCTTCATTGTAGAACAGCGATGAGGGCACTCATACAGATATTTGTGGGGGAATTCTAGTGTGACAGGTTCAATGGTTCCTTGAGCACCACACAGCTTACTAGCTGCTGCCATCTTCAAGTATGACCTTTCTGGCCATACCCATCTGATTGATTGGCACTATAGATTCTTAGTATAAATCTAGCAGCATACATGTTTGAAACCTCTTCATAATTAGTCTGTTGTTGTGTTTTAAACATGCTGAATACTTGCACAAAATCAGAAATGTAATGAGGAGTCATACTAAAGTTTGAGCAAGCATCTACTGAAACATAGTAGGTAGTGCGTACACACACACACACACACACACACACACACACACACACACACACACATTGCAGTGGTACTTTTCATATTTTTATATACACATATATATATATATATATATATATATATATATATATATATATATATATATATATATATATATATATATATATATATATATATATATATATATATATATATATATATATATACATATACATATCTCACAGGTCATAAGTCATCCTTATAGTTGCTGAAGGCTAGAGTATATCTTTGGATCACATGATACTCCCATCAGAATATCGTCAACAATGGAAATAAATGATGGCTCTCCATCTGAGAAATAGAATGTCCATTTGTACTTCATGATTTTATATCTCCATGTACCTCCATTTTGCCAAGGTTGTCTAAACATGCACCAGGTTTTATACATTTCAGGTGATGTATAAGATGACTTGCAATCAGACAAACAAGTTGTTCATGTGGGTCCCTGCTTTTCCAATTGTTTGTACCCAATATTATACCAAATTTAACTAAACATAAAACATGTTTTATATGCTCACCAGGATATTGAAGACTAAAGTTGCTTGCAGGACTCCATAGCCACTGTCTGAACAGTTCATTTGTAGATAATAATACATGATGACCTACGGTCTGAGAACAGGGTGCAGACTGAAGAGGAACTGTTACCATTTAAGCTGCAAGGTACTTCTCATGCCACTTATTTCTTGATTGGAGCAGTTAGCCAAGCTGGCCATTTGGGATTAATGGTGAGTGTACTGTTCATATTAGAGCTCTCTCTTATTTCACAGAGCATTTAAGTTCTTCAAAGACCCTCTCACTTGATACTACAAGGCTAGCAGGTCTCATTCTGTCACAAGACCCCCCCCCCACACACACACTCAGAATGTTTCCTGCCAGCCAGTAAGAGGTGAGCATAATCTTTTTAAGGTATATTTAGTGGCATAAACAAGTATGAGTGCATTCATTTGCTACTAGAAGATTTTAGTAACTATGAAGTCAAGCAAGTGATCAGAGTCATGGAATTTTTAAACATTTATCAGTGACTGCCTACTAAACTAACTAGGATGGCACACTGTCTTTATAACTACAGAAGGAGACAGATGAAGAGGCAGTTCAATAAAAAAGTGTGACTATAATTATCATATGGCCTTAACTGTTGTTGTTCTATCTCTGTTGTCATATGTGTTGTAGCAAATTTAGACTTTGTCTGACAGTTAAACTTTTATCTCATGGAACAGTGTATGATCTTTGTTTGAAAACACTTCAACTGGTGGCATTAAATTTAAAATGTAAATACTGCTAGACAATGGCTGCCAAGCAGAACTATTAGATATTATGTTGCAATCAAGACTTCACCCTAGTAAATGGGGAATCTTGGTCCTTTTTCAAAATTATGCATACACCTCACCATGTGACATATTTGCATTGGACTGCTACAATGTTTGAAAAATGAAAGACCCTTCCACACTATCACTTGAGGTGCAGACAACATTGCTAAGATGGTAGTCAGATATGCCTTAGCCTTATTCAGACTCACACCAAGACCTTCTAAGATTCTGCAAGGTCAACAAAAATGCTGTCACCCAGGCACTATTCAGAAATAGTTTTGTGTTCTGTTTTGGGTACAGTGAGGCCTAACATGGCCACATTTTGAAGCTATGGAAATGGCACTTTAAGGCTGTTTTCATCAATATGTTCATTTAGGAGTAAGAGAAATGATGCCATAGTTATACATGCCACTTTTCATGATATTCCAGGATATGTGCATTTCCAAGAAACACAGACTCACGTTCACATTCCTTCTAATGGCAAACTCAAACATTCTAGTCCCATACAAAAGAGCTACCATAAACCCAGCAAAACATGAGTAGAAGAGACCAAACAATTCACTTATATTGAAGGATACAGTCAATAAAAATAAATGCACTGTGTAACACAAAAAAGAATTTGAACAAAGATAAGCTACCATACAAAGTACACTATTGAAAGGGATGAGACCTAAGACAGTTCATGAAGCAAATAATAGTAAAATCACAGCACAACCTCACAATATCATGTCTGACTGTGCTAGGAAAATGACCACTGGTGAAGTGCAACATTGCCATTGCCCAGGTTATTCAAAGATAAACTACATCAATATCAACTGTCTGTCTGTCTGTCCTTGCTCAACATTGCAAACTGTCACATGGTCAAAAAGCATATGCAAGACCATTCTAGTACCAGTCCAGGAGCCTGTTGTCATGTAAGACACATCCTCACTTTGTCAGAGCCCTGTGCCAAGAAAAGACACATACACTTATAGCCACTGAAACCAAAGCTTTACTAAACACATAACCAGTTAACAACTTAACTTAAAATACCATGTTCATGTGTCAGCCATCATCATCCCAGGCTGAGTAGCATCTACTACTGCCCCCTCCCAACATGCCCATTCATACTGGTGCCCATAGGCAACATCCCTGCAAATATTGAGCAATGTTCTGTACCACTCACTACCTACCAAACAGCCATGGACTGGCCCAGTAAGTCAGGAGGAATTTAAAGGCATCAGACAACCCTGTATTCACCCTTAAGACAAGGTGGGAGGTTGAGGGCACTATTACTTCACCAAGCTATCAAATAATATACATACATATATACTGTGTATATATATATATATATATCTCCTATATATATCCTCTCTCTCTGGCTACACCATTAAGAGCCTCCCTCTTTCTTGGAACAGTCAGACAAATACTTCTGCCAGCAAAATTAATTTATCAGAGCCATGTGCCAAATGGCCAAGGAAATTGGGGTGGTGGTGGAGTTGAGGTAGGCAGGCTATCATGCAATCACCCATAAGGCTGGCCATGTTTCATACAATCAGCTAAAAGTTTGGCAAAAACACATGACATCAGTCTATCAATTGCTTTATGACAGACTACCTACAAAATGAAATCCCATAAAATATACAAATACAAACACCAGTAGATCAACTCCAATGAGTAACTTCCCTTCCATAATTATTTTAACAGATTACACTTTTTTAATACTTTTTTAATTATATTGAAACAGTTGGTCAAATTTAACTGAATAAATAAGGTAAATTCACTTTGAACAAATCTAAAGATAAAGGATAGAAGTAAAATCCATCAGGAACAAACCAAATGGGATACCAAGCTGTAGAGCTCCAATGTTTAACAACATTGATCTATGTATATTGAAGGAGAGACCCACAGTGGCTACCCTCAGGCCTGTTATAACCTGCACAGATTTGCTCTCATTAGCCATATCAAATGACCTGCCTATACCAAAGGAATGTGACGAATAACTAACCAAGGTACATAGTGATTCACCAATGCTTTCTGCAAGAATTTATATAAATCCTTAAGTGTTGCATGCCACCCACAGGACAACTTAAAAATGAAATCTTGTGGAGGAACAGAATGTGAAATCCTCCAAAAAGCATGAAGCCAGTGAACTGTGCTAAAATTAGCATAGAGGGTACCCATCTAACTAAACTTCCTGACCCTTACTCCCTAGGTCACTTTAAGACATATGAATCCATATAGAAACCAACTTAGGGGTGAAAGTCATGTTTTGCCAAGACAGAATTAAAAGCAATTCTCCAACCTGAAAGGCATCCCAATACATGCAACAAAAAGAGCTGGAAAAACAGTGTTATAACTATAGCTCCCTGAAGTTCTGTGCAACCATAATAAAGGTCCCTGCAATAACCTTTTTCCTATGGGTTCAGTGGCATCTCTGACTCTTTTCAAGGCTGTCACAAATTTTTAGGATACTACTAACGGATTTTTTTTACATTTTTGCATGTCCAAACCTTGGATCTAATAATGAGAGCAACCAAGTGAATGGGAATGTTCCTAACTGCTTCTGTCTTGCAGCACCTTGATCACACAAAATAAGCCACTAGAGAGGGGAGCCCCTGTGCGGATCCTTGCACAAAAAACTCTGAAAAGCCTGTACAGTAGCCCCGTAGAACTTCCTAGTGCTATCAGCCAATGATTTGCATATGAGTTGAGTAATCATTCTCCTCCAGTCAACCTTACTGAAGAGGGGAAGACAGAAAATTGTTCCTGAGCATCCAGATCCAATAGATAAAGCAACAGGACCTACAAATAAGAAAGTGCATCCTTTAAAGTGTTGAGTTTTCCTGGAACATTCTTGTCTCTAAATGATAAAATAATTGTTTAAGCTGCACTGATCCAATACCCTGAAAGCTGACTGTACCCAAACAGACTTTGATGGCATCTTAGAGAAAACAAGAACCATTACTTGGTTATCTAAGTGGAGTTTCTGATTAGCAAACAAATGTGCTAAAATCACTAATGCCACCCAGACTGGCATGATTTCCAAAAAAAGCATTATCCTTCTTCTGTTCTTTGGACAAGGAAGCTGGCAAGGGCTTAGAAAGCCACCTTCATTAGCAAAAGGCTGCCATGCCTCATTCTCCAGCCACATCTGTGAATAAATGCAATGAGAGGTTAGAAAAGCAACCCTCCTTCCATTAAAGCCAGCCAGAAATATTACCCAAATATGTAGATCTCCTTTGACAAGGGTGGTCACTCTAACTCAATGATATCTCTGCTTGCCCCCCCTTAACATTTTAGCAAGAGATGTGATGAATGCTCTGCCTAAGTCTATTGTCTTTCAGGCAAAATTAGAAGGACCTAAAAGTTCCATGGCTTCCTTCACACAGACTTTTCTCTTTCCTAAGAAATCAACAAAGGCTTTCTTCATATGCATGAACTTGCCAGTAGGTAATTGAAAAATGAAAGCCTCTGCATCTATCTCCAGCCCTAGAAAAAAATAAAGATTTTAGTGGTCCCTCCAATGTGTCTGTCACTAAGGGAACCTCTAGCGTTTCATACAATGACAAGCAGGCTTTCAGACCTTCCTCACCAGCTGACCCCCCCCCCACACTATTAAGAAGCCATCTAAGTAGTAAACTGTGGTCTATAGGAAGGCCAGCTGTTCCCAGCACCATTACAGCTAAATGCTGAAAATTTCAGATGTTGTACTGAATAGCCCAGTCGCATTGTTGTATCAAAATTATAATCTCCACCACAATGAATCCTTACAAGGAGCCAGTCCTGAGCCCAAACGGTGAGTAAGTAAAAAGGAGAATCTATATCCATTTTACTGGGACATGCCTGTTATTTTGATAGAATCATCCAGTGATGCATAATACACCTTTTGCAGTTTGCTTCACCTATATCATCATTAAAAGATGCCGCAGGGAAGCACAAATGGTGTATCAGTCTATACTCCTATACTTCCTTTTTTGGTACTAAACCCACTGGGGTTATCATAAATTCTGAAAAGGAAGGAGTCTGAAAAGGACCCAACATTTAGCCTGCCAAAACATCTTTCCCAATTAAACCATGAGGAATTTGCTCTTTTTCTGTGGTTGAGGTTAGACTCTTACAGAGTAGGAAGAAGAAGCTACGGATTTTACCAGAAAACCAGAAGTAACATCTAAAACAAGTTGATCCATGGCCATCTCTTTTGTGTAATCTTAAAACAATAAGGAAAATATCTCAACCTTAACTGGGGACTGGGTGGGGCTACATAACCTGTTGACCTCTAAGTGAAACTGAACCATGACCACCCTTGCTCCACCCCTGGTTTATTTTACTTGCTCTAAGCTCTCAAATGACATTTGTCCTCCAACCTTATCTGACCCCATGACTGTCAGCTGGCCCTTTTTATACCAACATTTAGCAGCTGAGTGACCCTTCCCACAAAAGGAACAAGAATGGCTAAAGCAAAAGGCTGGAAAGGAGCAATGACCTCCATTGAAGGGACAATGCCAGGGTAATCCTATGGGCTAGGCTTGTAAAGGCTCCAGGGCCATTAGCCTAGTATACACCTATGAACCTATGAACCTATGAACATAGCTTAAGCTTATTTTTTTCATTCATTCAGCACTGGAATAGCAAGAAGCCATGGCTTGTCTATCATCATACTCAGCCACATATCGACATGATGCTTTTCCTACTTTAGGTCCTTCTTGGTTGCATATAGCTTCCAAAATTTTTGATCCTAATGAAACCACACCATCCCCTTATTTAGGTGGTAAGCCTACCTGATGTTGGGATAATACGACAGAAGTGGGAGGGCTTGGTGATGTTCTGTTTCTATAACAACAGCAATATACTTACTTGACAATTGTTCTTATTATGGAATCAGGCACGGTTAGTCTGTTTCTGCCCACTACATCAGTTTCCAATATGCCTTGGATGCCATTCTGATCCACGAAATCTAAAACAACTTCATATTCGCTATTTAAAATGCTAATGTAATCCAGTAGGATATGAAGTGTAATATTTTACTTCGGACAAAATGTTAAACTGAGATGCCATCTGCTTCAGTTGGTAGTAGCTCAGCTGGATGTAAGAGATCCCACAGCACCTGTTGAAAAGAGTACGGGAAGTTTCCCAGTGCTGCAGCTAAATGGCCCTAGGAGTGCAAATATTACCCAAAAACTGGTCACTAGCCTAGTGAGACTAACCCAATCAGCAAAAGATAGCTATATTCATAAATAAATAAATAAATAAACAAATAAATAAATATATAAATAAATAACTGGAGTGATGGGCACAATAGATGCATCCAGGGGGAGGGGGTGGGCAACTCAGCTTGCCACAAAACCAGACTCCATGACACCAGAAGATCCTGTCCTTGCTGTAAATCTGAAAGACTGCAACAGTACCTGTCCCTGGAAATTTGACTCATACATCATTTGTCAGTACACCTTGCTGCTGGGGAGGACCCAACTGCTTCTCTAACATCAAATCAAAAATCTTGAATTTCCTGCCCTCCAAAAACACATGTAACCCTCCTGCAAAGTGATCATGATGCAAACTTCCTCCAAATCTGGCACATCTTGCTTTTCTCCACACCTTTTGTGAGAGACTGGGTTAGGGTGAAACATCCTTACTTCTGGCACAATGTTGTGCTCCCTGCATCTCAGCCACTTCGTTGAACTGCTGCTAGCTAGTTTCTTAGATGTAGTAACTTCAACAACCAGAAAATAAATCATTAACCAGTTAAATCATATCTCCACCCTTGACTGGGATTAGTTACCCTTAGCTGAAATAGCAATCTAGCATGTACTTAATATCCACGAAAAGAAACCCTAGCTGATTTAATCCTAATTCTTTTTCATTTTTTTAAATGAACTCTGTAGTTCTTTTATTCCCTGCTTCTGTTTTTTTTTTTTTTTTTTGTTATTATTTATTCTCAAGATAGCAATAATCTCCATGGACAATTTTTTGCATAGAGAGCTGCAGTTGTCTTATTTCTAAATACTGATCTATTATCTCTATATGTGTGTATGTATGTGTGTATATATATATATATATATATATATATGTGTGTGTGTGTGTGTGTGTGTGTGTGTGTGTGTGTGTGTGTGTGTGTGTGTGTGTGTGTGTGTGCGTGTGTGTGTGCGTGTGCGTGTGTGTGTGTGCGTGTGTGTGTGTGTGTGTGTGTGTGTGTGTGTGTGTGTGTGTGTGTGTGTGTGTATTTGAATTCATAACCTTCCAGTTATATGTGAGAACACAGCACTCAAATGGCCACCACAAAAGAAGGAGAGGGACAGCAACAATGATGACAACAACAAAACGTCCCAAACCTCAAACTCATAACACACTTGTCTAAATGCAAACACTAGCACCACCGCACCACTTATAACTAGAGAAAATCAAAACATCTAAAGCTCCCTCCCAAAGAAACATTTTAGAGGTTTTATTTATTATCATTATTTAACATTTTAAATGTATACCTAAGATATAGATTCAATGCGAAACTCGTTTCAGCACACAGCAACCAAGCACCTGGTTCCATACAAATATGTTCTTATACCTCCTCTTTCTTATTCTTCTATTAAAAAAAAAACACAATTAAGAAGAAACTCCGGTTCCTATGTCAAGCTGCCAGACATTTTCTGTATATAAAAAAATACTAGCTGAGGCTTGACATTAAAATCTCTTTTACTAAAAGCAAAGACAAACACAGAAGGCACTCCAGCCAAGAATCAAACTGGAGAACTTCTTGCTGTGAGGTGACAACGCTAACCGCTGCACCAAAGCTAAGTGATTAAAAAAAACCCTGCTTCCTGCTATTTAAGATTCTATTCTGTAACCAAGGGAGCCCGCAGGATTTTTTTGCAAGGGGGTGCAGACCCAGAGCCCCACCCACGCAGCTCCCTCCGCCCACACAGCCCCACCCACACAGCCGTTCCAGTGTCCCATTACTTGGCTATTTCTCCCCATTTGCCATAGATACTGTTCAAATCTCTCAGCATGCATACTGTTTTATGTTTTACTTCTACAATGATTACAGGCATTTGGATTTAATTTACAACTTTTATTTCAAATATTACAGCACAAACACTGATAGACATTTACTAAACCTAAACAAAGCAATAGTCTTACAATGAAAACAGATTTAGCATTAAAACTACTCTACCTTTGAAACCCACATTCACTTAAACAGCATTGAAACCCACATTCAAAGAAAATGCATCTGCCCAGTGGCAGGGTAAGTTTACCTTTGGGCTGTTTCAAATCATAGGCTCCTTGCACACATTTTTAGAACCATGCAAAAGTTCTTTGATTCACCTTTCTGATTGTATTAATTATACTATACAATAATTGAATTACATCCTTTGTATAAAACAGCGCCACTTGTTAGTGTGTTTTAAATTTATAGTTCTGAACAGTTTTCCTTTAAGCAATGAAACAAATCATATGAACCAATAATGACAAACTGCCCAATTCAGAACATTTCAACCATAAAGAGCCACTCAAACATCTGTCATGCAATCCAGCAATATCAATCAATATGCAGAATCTCTGCAGAAGTAAAAGTAATCTGAATAATTCCACATTAAAGAGATCTGAAACCAATGAAGAGGTTGTTGCTAGAAAACTTTATATTTTAATGTTTCATTTACAAATTCAGTGCCTGTTGCCATTGAAGAATAAATTGCCTATGTTACATTAAAAGGAATGGTAAGCTGGTATATTGCAATAGGGAATGGGTGGCAAGCTGAAAAACAGGTTCACAGTTACTAAGCATCTCATCTAAAGGAGGACATACTCAGGATTGCAGCACCCACCCCCTTCAAATACAAATCTACATGCCATGGAAGTAGAACCTACAGCTCTCTGCATCAAGATGCAAGTTTTTTACCTGCGGTGCTACTAACACTGCTTTAAAACTCTATACCACAACAGTGTTACCATTTGCTAAATAAAACAGTTGCACATTTTAAGCAAACTTAGCATGAGCAGCAGTAAACTTCTCTTCCCTTGAATCTTACATTTCCTTGAAAACGCACTTGAAAATAAATTCCACCTGCTAACTCTGCATTTCACTCTCTGTCTCTCACACATACAAATCTCAACTTCTTAGTGCAAGAAATCTGGACAAAGCCTAAAATAAATAGGGACAGATTATAAATATTGTTCTCATGAACTTAGAAAATTGCTAGAATAACAGGATTTGTTTTAGTATGCATTTTTCTAAAGGATATAAACTTCTAAAATTCAAATGTCTATCATTATTTAGCAACTTCAATTCTTTTTAGGAGGAATATGGGGCAAAAAAATCTGGACATTCTGCAAAAACCTGGACAGCTGAAGGGTATGCTACCTCACACACACACACACACACACACACACACACACACACACACACACACACACACCCTCCCTTTCAATGTCTTAGCACAATAAATCTGAACAAAGTCTGTTATAATGTTGGGGACAAAGACCTAAAACTGGGGACACATTTAGAAAGTTGCTACAGTAATAGGATTTGTATTACAATACATTTTCTGAAGGATATTATGTCTGAAACTAACTGATTTTTCAAAAAAAAAAAAAAAAAAAAAAAAAACAGAATTTTTATGAAGAACAGACCAAAAACATAAGGCAAAAATCAGGACATTCTGTGAAAATCTGTACAGATATGAGGTATGCACACATACATCCCCTACCTCCTTAGAAAGTGGCTAGAACAACACGTTTTGCATTAGTATACATTTTCTGAAGGATATGAAGTCTGAAGCTCAAATGTCTAACATTATTTTCTGACTTCAGTCCTCAATGATTTGGCAGAAAAACACAATTTTGTGAGAAACAAAACAAAAATATGAGGCAAAAATCTGAATAATTGCGAGTCAGATATGCTCTACTGGCAGCTGACGTGCATTCATGTTATATCGGAGTCTACTGTACCCTATAACATGTTTATAGCATGAGTGCACTCCTACACTCATTTATAGCATGAGTACTACACTCATTTATAGCATGAGTGCACTTCTACACTCATGCTCTGATGGCTCCTGTTCAGGTGCATGAGTCCGCAGTAGCACGAGCACAAACCTGAGCCATTTGATTCATTGCATAGACTCCACACAGCCAACCCCCACAAGGTGTTGTGCTATCAGCAGACACACTGACATTGTAAATCATGGAGCAGATTTAGTTTATCTGGCAGGAGAGAATCAGAGCACAAACTTTGGACAAGCTAACAGATGTTGATGCAATGAGGGAAGACAATTGCAGGTGTAGAGTAGCTGTACCGTTCTTGGGACCAAACTCCACTTTTTGTCAGTACGTGTAAACAATTTAGTTAAAGCAGAAGTAGATTACAGGGTAAATGGATCCTCTGTAAATGGAGCTTTGGAGTCAAGTGATGTTCTTACACACATCAGGTAACACCACTATCACATATTACTCAAGAAGTCTCAGCCTATAATGACTTAAATAATTACAGACTGCGTATTTTTCTGGTTGCATTTACTAATTTTGTCACGTTACTATCAATTAAGCAGACAAGCAGTTTTGATGACTCATTTTCTGCAGCATTATTTTGCCCCTTGCCTTTAATACCACTCAACTTATTTAGCCCAGGAATAGGACAAAGGCCCAATATACAGGACAATTTTTAATTACTACTTTTAATTCACTTAGAAAGTTAACAGAACAACAGGTTTTACATCAACCTGCACTTTGAAGATTATGTATGGAAATTTAATATCTGGCTTCACTGGCGGCAATCTTCAGTGATTTATCAAAAATATCAATTTTTTTTTTTTTTTTTTTACGAGGAGCATGACAAAAATATAGAACTGTTGAAAGTGATGCACCAGATAAACTGCTCGAAGCTAAATTACCAGGCTGTATTTCATAAGAGGTGGTGAAGAGATGCTCTCCCAGACTCTAAAAGCGTTACGATTAATTTACATAAGAAAAAAATTTTCATTTTTATCAGTCACTGTTAACAGCCATTAGCGATGTCACAGGTTACCAATGAGAAAGAACCTTTCTAGTGCCCATTCAGAATCACTCCAGTGTTGCTTTGGGACTGGGAGGGATTCAGGCAGTGAGAGGACCGCACTTTTCAGGTTTAGTGCTGCAAGATGATGCACTTTTAATGACGCTAAGAGGGGTGGACATCTCTCCCAATTAGCTCTCCTAACTAGTAAAAAGAGCTTGTCAGAAAATAAATATGCTCTAGTGTCAGCAATTCTCTTCACGACACAAGCTCTGTCCTATTGTCCCATCACCTTCCCTGTGTATAAGGTAAAGGACAATCCGCATCTGGTGTAGTGGGCACCTTCTACTGCAGTCGTGAAAAAGCACCTCTTACAAACTCCTAAGTTGTTAAAACAGAATATTTGCTGGCATGGGGCCTAATTTACTCTTAGGTAAAAATAGTATTCCTGCTTAAAAACACCATATGAAAGCAATAATAAACCCAGCTATGCAGACAGCAATTTGTACCTGTTCAGCCCAATCCATTTTCCTCTGAGAAAATAATTTGTGACATATGACACCTCCCCTTACCCGCCACACTCCAACCTCCAATTACATACACACCCCTACCTACTTCTTACATCCACAGACTCCTAGCCTACAATGGGTTATAACTGGAGTTAGAGATCTTGTGAACACTCTTGGTGCAGTGAATGGTCCAAAGTGTAAGGTAGAGTACTAATAATGTGATTCAGACACACAAAACCTTAAGAAATGTCTGAAGTCTGGTTAAATAGGGATGTGATAAGTATCTTTTAAGTCTAGTGTTACCTGAAAACTTGAATGAGGAAGAGGAGGTAACAGGTTGCAAAGTGACATAATTTTGAATTTGGGCACAAACACAAACAGGGTTAGGAAAGAAAGACCCAGAACTGGTCTCCAAACAGTTTCTTTCTTTAGCACTAAGAACATTCTTGAATAAAAAAATTTCCCCACCTGGGAAGGAGGAACTGGTTCCTTGGGACAGCATGTGATGAAGAACAGTTTAAAACAAAAAGACAGACAGTCTATTCTGGAGGATGATGAATGACCCCACGGAAAGGAAGAATTTCCTGCCACTGCCATCTGCAACCTTGGTGCACGATTTTCAGAACTCATTTGTCTGAAACAATCTGTTGCCAAAGAGAAAAATGACAAGTCAGACTTTATGGTAGAAAAAAAAATGTCCAGGGTTGGAGGAGGTCACAAGGTGCTGTCCTTAGTTTTGGGAGGCTTAGGACTTCTTTTTGGAACCCCCTTGTTATTTCTTCTTAAGCATCCATTTACCTGAATATTGTTGAGACCAATTGTTCTGGCTTTTGTTAAATCTGGATGAGGAGATAGAACCCTTGAACAATTTGGAAAAGGAGGGCTGAAACATCTTAAAGATTCCCTGAATTAGCTTGCCCCTTTTTGTAAGCAGCTAATTCTGCAGGAATGGGCACACCATTCTGACAAAACAGGAAAACCTTCCTTGTTCCTTCTCCTAGGATGACAAGAGTGGCTCTCCCTTGCTCATTAAGGGGATCCCAACAGTTGCAGAGGGCATGGCTGACCCCTGAGTACATAGTGGCTTTAGGCACAAAACTAGAGGGATCCAGACTAAAATACAAGTGGTCTGAGGTGCAATAAATGGCCACAGCAGAGTTACCCACCTGCTAGCCTGCTGTGGTGACTAAGACCGTTTGCTTAACATTTTCTTTTTGTGGCTGGAAGAAGGACCAACCATGGGACCAGTAGTCTGTTCCATGGACAAAGCGAAAATTATGCCTGTTTCCTGGGTAAGACAAGCTGCAAATGCCAGCAAATGCTAGCAATCCACAAAAGTTAGTTTATAGGTTCATAGGTTCATAGGTTCATACTAGGCTATCTGCCCGAGGGCATTTATAAGCCTAGCCCATAGTTTTGTGGCTTACGCCACCCCTTTAGTTTGGAGAAACTATGCCCATTATTTTGCTGTGCCTCTGTCGAGCAGTGACACTGAGGTAACCCCTGGGGTGTATCTGCGATCTCCCATCCATTGGTCAAGATTCCTCTTGAACAAGGCCAGCGAGGTGCTCTGCCTCACATAAACCGGGATTTTGTTCCACAGCATAGGGAGTCTTTGGGTGATGAATCTATCCCTCCAGCACGTCCTATTAATAACCGTGTCGAGGTTTAAGTCTCCGCCCTTGTGGCTCTGAGGGATCTAGATTTTTGAGATGAAGCATGTTCATCAAATCTGGGTTTGACATGGCCTTGTATGTCAGGCATAGGTCACCTCTGAGCAAGCGGTAAGCAACTGAATATAACTGGAGTTCTTTCAGTCGGGCAGCATAAGACAGATTTTTGAGACCTTTTATCCTTTTGGTGAGGAACTTTTGTGGCCTCTCCAGCTGCTGCAAGTGTCGGGTCAGATACATTCCGAATGGGGCATTGTACTCGATCATTGGTCTGATGAGTGATGAGTATAGGGAGACTATGACTTCCCTTGATCTAGATGTGAATCCCTTCATGATAAGGTGGGCAATGTAGAAGGTCTTCCTAACTAATTTAGCAATATGAGTGTCGAATGAAAGGCTACTGTCAACCTGGGTTCCCAGGTCCCTAATAACTTCTTCTGTGTTCAGGGATTGCCACCTATATGGTAGCTAGGGGTAACCTTATTTTTCCCGAAGGGTATGACTATGCATTTCTTGGCATTTAACTTTAGGCCATGGCTCTGGCACCAGTTATCCGTTTCTGTGAGACCCTTCTGAAGGATATCTGTGTTGGATGTGTTTTCAACTACGGTGCCCAGTTTGCAGTCATCTGCAAACTTTGTCAGCCATAACCCTCCTGTGTTTGCTTGTACTTCAGAAAAGTAGATGCCAAACAAGAGTGGGCCCAGGACTGAGCCCTGTGGGACACCACTTGTGACAGGCTTTGAGTCTGACATGGCGCCAGCAACTCTGACCCTGTGGGTTCTGTCACTCAGCCAGTTTGCAACCCATCTTGTAATGTATGGGTTTACATTTAAGTTGATGAGTTTTTCAATGATACCCGAGTGAGGTATTGTATCAAAAGCCTTCGCCAGGTCTAGGTAGGCTGTATGGACTGCCTTTCCTCGTCAATGGCCTTGGTGACTGTTTCGAAAAAGTCAACCAAGTTTAAAAGGCATGATCTGCCTTTGACAAAGCCAAACTGGGTTGGATCCAAAGTCTGCAAGTTCCATATGTCTTTATTTATGAGATCCATTATGATCCTCTCCATGGCTTTGCAGATAAGGCTTGTCAAGCTAATGGGATGGTAATTTCCAGGGTCGGTGGAGGCACCGCCTTTGTGGAGTGGGACCACAGTCGCTGTGCGCCACTCCCTGGGTACGTATCCGGAGGTGAGACTAAGATTAAACAGATGTCCTAACTGTGGGTTTAATTCCTCATTGAGTTCATGGAGCACACAGCCGGGGACACCATCAGGTCCCATGGATGCTGTGTTCTTTGCCTTGAAGAGAGCAGTTCTTACCTGGGCGTTAGAGATGTTTGGGGGGCTACAATCATTTGGTATAGATATCTCTCCTTTAGGGGGGGGGGAGAAGTTTGCACTGAACCTGTCAGCCAGTATGTTGGCAATGTCTGTAGGATCAGTAATCTTCACATCATTTTGAACTAATTCTGAGCATATCTGGGAGTATCCTTCTAGGTTTCTGACATAGCTAAAGAATGCCTTATGGTTGTCTTTAGAGTCCTTAGCTATTTTTTTCTCAAAATTAGCTTTGGATGATTTTATGAGAGCTCTTAGCTTTTTACTTATAGTGATCAGCGGTGTCTTACCTTTTAAGGATTTTGCTCTATCTTGTAGTAGCTTTCTCCTTTTGTTGTAGAGTTTGTTTATGGCTGGGGTCCACCAGACTGGACGCTTGCCTTTGGTACAAAGAGTCTTTGGTTTGCTTGGGATTGCCTGATCCATGCAGCCCTGCAGGTGCTGGTAGAAGGCATTTGTAAGTGATTCAGCGGTTTGAGTAATGTTAACCGCAGGCTCAGGGGCCTTAAAGGAGACCACACTAGTCTTTAGAAGTGTGAAGTCGGCTTTCGAGAAGTTCTTTACTGTGGTCTTTTTCATTTCGGGTGGGGGCGGGATGAGGACCTCCAGCGAGATTAGTTTGTGATCAGATCTCACCAGTGAGGGGTATACTTCCGGCATTGAAAATTGTGCTCCCATGTTCGTGATGATGAGATCAAGTATGTTTTCTCCTCTTGTGGGGATGGTGACTAGTTGTTCCATGGCATTTGAGTTTATGAATTCCAGGAACTTTTGGGCTAGAGTGTTTGGGCTTGAGTAGTGTTCCCAGTCTATATTAGGGTAGTTGAAGTCACCTAGTATGATGGTGTTTGGAGATACATTTATCCCCTCCAGTGTTTTCAGGAAGGCCATATGAGGTTCCTGGGTTTGCGAGGGTGGCCTGTAACATGCTACAAATTGCAGAGCAATCTTGCCTATGGTTAATTGCACCTGGATGGTTTCCGATGCATCGTGCAATGCCACCAATCTTGAGGTGTGGGTGTCCTTGATGAATATGGATACCCCTCCTCCTTTCTTGGTATTGTCCGGGTTTTGGGGCCGAACGCATGATATGAGGTAAAACCTGATAGTGCTGGGGTGCTCTCAGGAGCCTTGAACCAGGTTTCTGTCACAGCACAGACATCGATGTTCTCCATACTGAGAAGGGCCTCGAGTGCGTGCATCTTGAGGTTGAGACTTCTGGCACTAAGCAGCATTACCCTTAGTTTTTTTTCTTTGTTTTGTTCTAGGGTGGTAGGTTTAGAATTTGAGCCTTGCCTAAAAAGGCACTATGGGGTGGCAAGAGCCTTTGCCAAAATCCGAATCCCAGGGATGACAAGTGCAAGCCATCCCTTGCGAAGCAGCGTGGCTTGTCCAGCATGTCATCCCAGGCAGACAGACATTGGATCCCCTTTGAAAGACACCAGAGTTTAAGCCAATTGTTAAAGCTGATCATCTTATCTCTGTATTGTGGCATCATTCTTGGTGAAGGTAGGATACTGCTCAAGGTCAGGGTCATACCTGCTTGGGCTACATAATCAGAGAGCTCCTCTATGTCTCTTTTCATGTAGTCCAAGGAGGTACACCAGCGTGGACAATGATTGAGTCGTACTTGTACCTGCTGTTGAGAGACCTGAGTGCATGCGTTATGTGGCGGATTCTAGCACCCGACAGGCAGCTTACTGTGACCTTCTCCTTACTCAGTCTGGTGAGCGGGACGTCAGTGTGTCTGACTATGGAGTCACCAATGACTAGTGTGTCTGGCATTGTGTTTGGCCTTAAGGGCTGTGACTGCTTGACACTCTGACTGTGTGGTCTATGTGTTGCAGGTGTTGTGTTCTGAGGTGGTAGTTGTTTGGGTGTCTGCTTTGGTGGCCTCTGCTGTTTTGGTAGATTTTGATCAGAGCCTCCGAGTATGTCTTTGTGTGTTTATGTGTATGATTTGAGGTTGTGATGGTATTATGTGAGACTGGGTCTATAGTGTGTGTGGTTACCTTCTCCTCCTGTCTGGTCATGCCAGTCCTATGTTGAGAGAGCTCAGCCTCCAGTTTGGCCGTATAGTTGCATCTCTCACATGTATTTGTGTTTTGTGGGAGGAGGAGAGGGTTGTCTGTGTACATGAGGCAATTGTAACATTGCCTCAATATTCCCAGGTTCACCAGCTGAGCAGGAGAGGACATTAGCAACTGATCCCTCGACATGCTAGAAGGAATAGACAGAAAAACTTAAGAAAAGGTTCTAGGGGATGTGGGTGACCGAGAAATGGGGTTTGCTTTTTTGGGGTACTTTCTATAACAAGAGTGCTGTATCGAGGTGATAAGTACTGTAGGAGCAAGTTTGACAGAATGACAGAGTAAAGAGTACATTAAAATATTATACCAGTCCCACAAAAGAAAAATAAACAATTTCTTCACAGAAATGTTTTTCAGATACTTTACACTACTTTTAAGCTGACAGAAAATAAATAAGTGCAGCATGTAAAAATGTTACAGTCTCAAGATAGCCTATTAAAACACAACACTGCTACGTTTAAAATAACTTTCTTGAACACAAAAGTAATAAAACATAAGGAACATAAATAAATTGGACGTTTTTTTTCCAAAGGGAACTTATCTGCCCAGCAAAGGAAAGCACAAGTTGAGTCAATCCTCAAAAGCCTCAGAGGAGCATACTCTTCAGCAGCAATAAAGAAGAGCTTTGCACGCAGACTTGTCTTTTAGTCAACTCAGCTCAAGTTACCTGACAGTTTGGGCAAATGGAAAGTGTCCAGAAGCTTTGAATGCTGGTCAGCTATTATATCCTTGGCAGAATATAACCCATATATTTAAAGCTACTGAAGCAGTGATCAATATGATGATCATTTTGAACTTTGGGACCTCGACAAAAAAGTAAAGGCCTAGGACTGGTCTTCAAATTCCCTCTTTCTTTGGCAACAGAAAGATCCTTGCATAAAAAAATTGCTCATCTGATCTGATGGGCATTATTTCTATGACCCCCAAGACAACATATGCTATGAAACTGGAATGGAATGGAGGAAATGGGGATGTTGATTTACAAGATGAGGATGACTCTCCCCGAAAAGGATTGAGGGCCTTCCTTTGCCATCTCTGTCCCTAATGAATAACTTCAGAACTCATTTTTCTGAAACAATCCGATGCCACTAGGAAATATGCAGACTTAGGTTAAGGAATGGATTGCTAGGATGGAAGGAGGAGATACCTAGACAGGCAAGTAGTCATTCTGACGTTCTGGACTATCTATTGCTCTGGGAGGTTTTCCCTTTCTTTTTAGGGCCTCCTTGACACTGCTTTTAAAAATCATGTTTATTTGCACCTTGCTGCTTAAATTGCTTTTTGAAAAGGGGTACTGAGTTAGAGAAAGTTTTTATTCAACTTAGAAAAGGAATGTTTAAAAAAATGTGGTCACTGCTTGAGTCAATTTCCCTTTTTTATCAAATGTTTTAAGTACCTTAGCAGCAGAAGTGCCAAATAGCACATCCTTAAAGTGAGAATTTAAATTCACAGGTTAACATTATTTGGCAAGTTTTGAGAATATAACCAAACAAATCTAATAATTTAATCCCTTGCAGCAGCTCTAGAGGCAGCATCAGCGGAGTCAAAAAGGGTTGGGAGGGTGGCCTAATTGTTAAGGTGCTTGCCTTACAAAGACAAGATATAGGGTTTGAATCTCACAGGGGATAATTGGCTAGGCTTAAACAATAGCTCACAAGGGCGGTTAGCCTAGTACTAATCTATGAACCTAAGAAATGACCCTATGAACACTTTAGAGAGTGTCTGGTTTCATAAACAGCAGGTATAACTAAGGCATGCATTGAATTCTTTAGCACAGAAGAGGGAAAGTTAACAATTAACTTTGCCATGTTCTCAAAAGACACCAGTAAAATTTTTACCACGTGAGCCTGGCAGTTCAAAATATTGAAAACTGAAGCAGCAGAAGAATACGCATTTTCTTCCTATTCTATGAAAAACGTTCTCAAACTTGTCAGAGAGAATTGTGTTAATATTAACAATACATTTAGCAGCCGAAGCTTTAGATATGAAATAACTGGGTCTATATTAGAACACCTGAACTTTCAAAATTTTGAGTGTTCTAATATTGAACCCTATTAATCGAAAATTTAAAACATCAAACATACATAACAGCAAATTTTTTCCTAGGGAAAAATTTTGCTGTTCCAAGATACATACACACAACACAAGCACACCAAACAAACAGCAATCCACACACATGCACCTAAACTCTTACACCTAACCCTACACTAAACTATATATACACCACTAACTATCCACTTACCTTAACCCAAACCTGAAAGGTCCGTCACTATCGCACAGTCACCTCACCCGCTCCCTAATCCTAACTCATCTACCCTGCCCTAACCCTCACGTCCATACAATCGCATACTTACCTGACCCGCTCCCTAACCCTTACTTACCTAACCCGCCCTAACCCTCACGTCCACACAATCGCACACTTACCTGAACTCGACCCGTAACTTTCCACCACATCGCTGAAAATACCGAAGCAACAGAAACGGACAACCAAATTCTTTCACTAGGAAAAAATTTGTTTTTCTGTTTCTTTGATATTTTCAGCGTTCACTGAAAAAGGGCCGATATTAGAACACTCGAAATTTTGAAAGTTCGGTGTTCTAATGTAGACCCAAAATAACTGTAGGGTCTGCTTTAGGATTAAAAACATATGAACTGAACGTACTTTGTACAACCTATCAGAGTTTTTAGGAGCACATTTCCCATCAGACATGCTGCAAAGGCAGATAAAGCAGAGGGAAAGCTGCAAGCTGTGGAAAACCCAATTACAACAAATCATAGCACTTTTGCTGTTAAGTAGGGATTTCATTATGCTCCCACTGAAATACCTCATTCATTTTAGCTAAAATGTCATAAAAATAGGTCTTCTGGAGGGAAATCTGAAGCAACTCTTTTCTCCAGAAGCTGAAAATTCTGATTTTGAGGAATCACTGAAGTAAAACACCCCCTCCATCCCCTGTTCTTCTCACTGAGAGTCAATGTCAAAATGAGAAGGAAATATTTTTCTTTTTAGAGTAAAGAAACAGGTTTTGAAATATTAAAAACAAAAATTAATTCATTAGCAAATCACAGCAAGTCCTCCTTGTCCATGGTAATAGAGCAGAAGTAACATTTGGTTTCCCTTCATGACTTGGGCCGTTTTATTCTTGGATACCACTCTACCTGTGAGCCTTTTTGGTTTTAAGTCTTTGGTGGACTTCACGTAGTCACTGGTGTGCCTATTGGTTTCCCTTCATGGGAAAATCTCTAGGAAAAGACTGTCTCATGGCAGGGGCACTATCCCAGGTATCAGGCATCCTCACCAGATGTGCAGTAAACCTTCACCCACTCCTTCCTCAGAGACTGAAAAGAGTGGTTCTCCCTTGCCTGGAAACAACAACCATAAAACCAAAGAAGACATGTCTCACTCCAGGTCCTTAGAGGCTTCACAAGGAGCTGCACCAAAGCAACCAAGAGACACTGATGAGTGTTCCGAGGAACCAAGTCGGGCCACAGCAGGGTCATCCATCAGCTGTAGTAAAGAAGTCACCTGACACCCAAAAATGCCATAGCAATTTTCCTCCTGTGGACCTGGGAAGGAAGAGCTAAGGGGACTCATAGCTGCTCCATGGTCTAAACAAAAAGGAAGCTCACAGACAGGTAGCAGAGCCTGAGAGAGAGTTGGTAATGCTCCTGACAGGAAAAGTACTGAAACTGAGGTAAAAAATTCAGCAAGAGTCCCTAAAAAAAGAAAAAAGTAAAAATTAACTTTTCTAATTCAAGCATTTATAAAGTTAAACTCTCCTACAAGGAATACATTTTCTACCATAAGTATATTAAATTTGCTTAAAGCAACACAAATGTTTTCTTCAGAAAGATTAATATGTGGAAGGTTATCCAGACCAGAGTACCTTTCTACTCAGCGTTGATGGATCACTAGTTGGCAATCAGTTCCACAAATTTTCAGAGGGAGCACACCTCAGCTGCAGGAAAGCTCTGAAACTTTTGGCACCTTAACTGCCTTTTTATTTGGCACTGATTAAGACCCTGGCAGTTAGGGCATGTGGAGGTGCACTGGAGCTTTGAAAGCCTTGCCACTGTTAATATCCAGATTCTAGAAAGGTTCATGCTGACGACTTTCAAAGAAAACAATTTACTGAAGGTATGAAATAGTGAACATTACATGTTGTCATAATTCATTTTATCAAAACCTAAAGTGCCATGTATTATAAGTGCTGACTTGCAGTTCTGATGCTGTATTAATTCAGCTATGGAATTGTTGTCAATTCAACTGAATGCTGTCTCTGAGGTGGGATCAATAAGATTTAAGAGAAAAGGTGAGATTTTTTTGTTGTAATACTTATCTCTCTAGTTTGCAAGACCTCAACAGTAGCATGTTTAGACACCAGGAATGTTTGGGTGCCTCATGAGTGCAGGGAGAAATGGTGTATATTAAATTTTTTGTAATGTTTTTGTAGGCAGCATTCTAAAGCAGCACCTTTTAGCCCATAACTATATGCTAAATCAGTCTGATATTGATTGACTGATTATGCTGTAGAGGGCGGCACAGTTGCACAGCAGTTAACATTACTGCCCGACAGTACCTGGTTCTCCAGTTTAGCTCTTAAACTGCTTGCCTTTTGTGTGGAATCTGCACATCCTACCAGCCAACATTTATGTTTTTTTCATTGGTACTTGCATTTATTTCTTCCACATCACAAATACATATCATATGTGAACTGGCAATCCTCTAAACTGTCCCTAGATATGTATGCCATATGAAATTGCATGTGTCTGTGCATCCTGCAATATGTTGATGCACTGTTCAGGATATGTTTCTAAGCCTTTCTGTCACCAAATGATAATAAAGACTCCATCTACCCCCCCCCCAACCCCGTGAACATGAATTAAGCAATAATCTGAAAATTAATTAATTAAAATTATTTTATTAATAAAAATTCTAGTGGAATAAAATGAACTAGAATCTACTGGTTCTATTAGGCAATGAATATCTCCCTGTTATAAGATCACCTTATTTAAAATTAAGGCTTTGTAAAGATTTAACTAATTTGAGCTATATTCTTTTGTAAACATTAACTGGTTACTGGGAAGAGGGTCTGCTTAGGAGTTAAACTGTCTCAAATCAACTTGCTGGACCTGATACCTATCTTGGGATCTTTAGTGACACAGTTTGCCTTGAGAAGTATGATAAGCACTCTTGACCAGACTGTCTTTAACCAGTTAGTTAATCATCCCATGGAGGTTACCCATTTAGCATGCCATGCTGTAGTTGTATAGCTGTTAGATTAAGCAAGCCATTAATTCACGCAGCACCTATTACATAGGATAGTAAGTAAATCCTCCTTTGATTACTCTAGAACAGAGATTAAGCAAAACAGAATGGAACTAAGTAGGTGCTTTAAACAAGAGGATGCAACTTATCACAGAGGTGGCAAATCCACACCTCCCTCCAATTAAAGGGTATGTCTCAGTTTGTCACTTAATAGTACAAACAATGCATATTAAAATGATTCATGGGAACAAGCCAGCTTGCATCAGTACCTCATGTTAATTAAACCATCTCAAGTTGATTACCCGTGAAGCCACGGTATAACAAAATGTACTACTTCCTTTGTGGTAAAACTCATAACATTTTCTCTTCTGGTCAATTGCTACATACATGAAAATGTCATAATCAGATGTTATTTGAGCATTATATTAAACAATTTTGAATCATTTAAGAAATAGTTATAGTAATTACAGAAGTGAAAGGTGGAACACACACAGACACACACGAACACCTCTTAAACACTAAAACACACACACATCTCTTAAACACTAAAACCTTTCACTTCTACATTTGTCCGGTGCATCCGCAGTCCAAACATCATCTGGAATTCAAATTCTCCAAAAGGCCTCACAAAAGACGAAGACATAAATGACCAGTAGCACAGACACAGAAGACAAAAGCAGGTCGCAAACACCTGTTGCGTCTGTGTGACTGTAAGGGATGCAAAGGGTGTTCTTAAAGAGGAACACCCTTTAAAAAAGCAAAAAAGTTTTTTTTTTTTTTTTTTTTTTTTTAATTAAAATAAAATTAATTTCTCAGCCAGCTGGTTCCAGGGGGGTGCAAGTGCACCCCCTTGCACCTGCCTGTGGGCGCCTTTGCCTGTAACACTTCTTTTCATCTTTATTTTTAACTACTTGACAGACCATTTTTTATATAGCTATCCTAGCAGGGGAGTGTAGCTCAAGAGAATAACGTAGGGGCTTCAAAGTGAACCTCCTGTGAAAAATAGCATTAAGTAATATCAGAGAATAAGTACATTTGCTGAAATTTCTTAAACCTCTTGCCAGCTTTATCTCATAACACACCTTTACTAAACCGTTCTTTCTTTTTGTCTTTTTGTGATGTGTACTATTTTTTTTCAACTCCCCTTTTTATATAGAAATGTAAGGAGGGTACAACCAAACAAACTAACTTAACAAGCTCTCTACTAACTCCCAGAGCAAAGCACTAAAGGGAATATAATGCAAATAATAAACCACTTGACAACCTTGGGTTAATAAATTACCATGCACCTGCAGAATGAATAGGAGGAAATGTTTCATTTTTTACCTTCTGCTCGAATATTAACTAATAATAGACCAAGCACATTCAGATTCACGCAGCTAAACAATATATACATGTATATATATATATATATATATATATATATATATATATATATATACATATGTATGGGTTCACTTTATAGTCTCGAAAAACTGAAATATCAAATTTCAATATTTCGAGACCATAAAGTCGAATTGGCATAATAGCGAAACTGTATAACCGCAAATCTGGAAATTTCAAATTCGCAGTTATGGTTTTCCGGTACCTAACGTGGAATGTACTATGTGTATGGTGTACGCTTTAGTGTTTGGATTTAGGTGGAATTTAAGGTAAGAAAGTATTTTGTAAGGGTCTTGGGTAGGTGTTTAAGTGTATGTGAGTGTGAAGTTGTATGTGTGGGTTAGGGTAGGCAGGTAGAAGTATGAGTGTTTCAGTTTTGAAAGTGGTAGTGTTTGTATATATATATATATATATATATACAAACGTAGTAACCCACAAGTAGCGAGGTATATGCACAATGAATGAAACTAAAATGAGCAAATATTCCAAACCAGGTATTTAATAACGTTAGCGCTTTCACGAAATAATTCGCTTCTTCAGACGATCGAAACGTCTGAAGAAGCGAATTATTTCGTGAAAGCGCTAACGTTATTAAATACCTGGTTTGGAATATTTGCTCATTTTAGTTTCATTCATTGTGCATATACCTCGCTACTTGTGGGTTACTACGTTTGTAGCTACGTTTTGTACTCCTTTGAGTTTTGGGTTTGCGTCGTTTTATATAGATATATATATATATATATATATATATATATATATATATGTGATGTGTGTCTGTAGTGTTTGTATATATATATATATATATATATATATATATATATATATATATATATATGTGATGTGTGTCTGCAAGGGGACTGTAGAATCTCTGGTTGTGAGTTTACTGTTTTTTTCTGTTTGGTGCGATCTCGAAGTTAGTATAAATAAGAAGCGGGGGTGTGGGGAGTGCCCCCTGCTTATTTATAGTGTAGGTTTGTTAACTTGTGTTTTGTGTTTGTGTGTGTTTTATTTGTTTTTTGTAGCATGGGTAGGCTGGTGTATATGTAGTGTGCTGTATGGTGTGTTCGCGATTTGTACTTTCACGGTTTTGGGGTTTCGGCATTTTGAAGATCAGACTTTATAGTTTCGAAATACTGAAATTCGATATTTCAGTATTTCGAGATTATAAAGTGAATATATATATATATATAATCTTTTTTTTACATACAGAAAGGACTTACCTCATGGTTGCTAGGCACAGGGACAGACTGGCACTGTTACTTCAAAAAATTGGCAAAGAAAACAATTCTCTCTATATTTAATGTGTGTGTGTGTGTGTGTGTGTGTGTGTGTGTGTGTGTGTGTGTGTGTGTGTGTGTGTGTGTGTGTGTGTGTGTGTGTGTGTGTGTGTGTGTGTGTGTGTGTGTGTGTGTGTGTGTGTGTGTGTGTGTGTCAGTGTGTAGGGTTGGAAGGGTGGCCTAATGGTTAAGGTGTTTGCCTTACAAACACAAGGTACAGGGTTTGAATCTCACAGGGGATAACTGGCTAGGCTTAAAATGGCACACAAGGGCAGTTAGCCTAGTACTAACATATATATATATATATATATATATATATATATATATATAGAGAGAGAGAGAGAGAGAGATACTCTGTCCCCACCCTTAATAACCTCCTTCCTTGGCACAGTCAAACAAATGTTTATGTCATTAAAATCCATTTGATTATGGATTTTGAAAAACACTTCCTAAGGACTGAGGAGTAATACATGTATAATCATGGTTTACAGAGCTAGTAAGGTGATTACATGGGCCTCAGTTTGGGCTTCTGTTTTGCCTCTCCGTTATTGCTGCTGGTTACTTAGACCAACACTAGAACTGGTATTCCACACTCTTTCTCTTATTATTGCAGAAAAGCTTGTTATATTATAATAGTTTTAAATAAGATCCTTACTAGGGAAGGGTTTCAAACAAAATCCTCAATAGGGAAATTTCTAAGGCTCCAAAATGTATATTATCCTCCTACTGTGAGAGAACATTTTTGCATAAATGACTTCAGATGTGCACATAATAATCTGCAAGGGCCTACTTTGCTTCTTTTCTAAGACCAGCTAAAAGTCTCAGTGACGCACTAGAAATAATCAGCCTGACCTGAGGAAAAGCCTGCAGAACCCTTTATAGGGAGGACTGTACATCTGACATAAATAAATCAATAATTCAAAGTGCATCCAAACAGCTGATCAGATCACATAAACCTCTTTCTTAAGGACTACAGAGGAGAATACGTTGGCACCAAAATAGTCACTTTCACCTGGAGAGAAAAACAGCATTTATGGATGTTTCATTTAGTCATAAAACAAATAATTGGTCAAAATGTAAGACTGTCCTATTACATAAGTAAACAGTATGATATGTGTGCATAACCAAATAGTGAAGCATAATATACATTTGGAAGACCCAAATGTCAGTGACTGGAAGCAAATGGTTAGGACTAAGAGAATTTGTTAGAATGGGTTCTAATCAATAATCATATTAAAAGGTTTAGAGTGTATATGCATGTCTACATATGAGCTTGTACAGCTAAAGATTAAAGTAGCCATGTAATTTGGCCCCTCCTGCAGCAAGTAAAGTTAAAACTTATCATATCTCATTTTTTTCTTTATTACGAGTTTCCAGAAATTCATATACACTGTTTGCAAACATAAACACTCAAATACAGTAATGACCTAGGCAAATGTTTTTGACAGCTTACTGATCTTTCAAAGATCAAGTTATCTACCTTCCTTCTAATTTGCTGCCTCTGAGAGGCAATTCCTATGGAATCATCTCTGGAAATATAATGCGTTGATAGTTCTATTACTATGCCTCCAAGGCAAGTACAAATATGACTCAGTCATTGTCCATGCTGGTGTGAATGACCTGAGACGTACCTCCCTGGACTACATGAAAAGAGAAATAGAGGAGCTCTCTGAGCATGTGACTCAGGCCGGTATGACCCTGACCTTGAGTAGCATCTTACCCTCACCAAGAATGATGCCACAATATGAAGGCAAGATGATAAATTTCAACAATTGGCTTAAGTATAGGTGTCATTCAAAGGGGATCCAATGCCTGTCAGCCTGGGATGACATGCTCGATAAGCCATGATGCTTCGCTAGGGACGGATTGCACCTGTCACCCCTGGGCTTTCGGATATTGGCAAAGGCTCTTGCTACCCCCATAGTGCCTTTTTTAGGCAAGGCTCAAAAGACAAACCCACCTCCATAGGTATCACAAGGGAGAATAAACTAAGAGTAATGCTACTCAATGCCAGAAGTCTAAACCTCAAGATGCATGCACTCGAAACTCTCCTTAGCATGGAGAACATCGATATCTGAGCAGTAACAGAAACCTGGTTCAAGGCTCCTGAGAGCACCCCAGCACTACCAGGTTATACCTCATACCATGTTTTTCGGCCCCAAAACTTGGACTGAACCAGAAAAGGAGGGGGAGTATCAATATTCGTCAAAGATACCCACACCTCCAGGTTGGTGGCACAGCACGAAGCATCAGAGACTATCCATGTGCAACTAACAGTGGGTAAAACTGCCTTCCAGTTTATAGGCTGCTACAGACCACTCTCCCAAACCCAGGAACCCACTCAGCCTTCCTGAGAACACTGGGAAATATGAAGGTCTCTCCAAACACCATTATATTGGGCGACTTCAACTACCCAAACATAGACTGGGTGCATTACTCTAGCTCCAACACCCTAGCTCAAAGATTCCTAGAATTTATAAACTCAAATGCTATGGAACAACTTGTTACCACTCCCACAAGAGGGGAAAACATACTGAACCTGATCATCACCAACATGGGGACTCTGTGCTCCAGACCAGAAGTGTATCCCTCACTGGTAAGATCAGACCATAAACTAATCTCACTGGATATTCACATCCCGTCCCCACCCCCTGCCCAGAAAACCACAGTGATAAACTTCTCTAAAGCAAATTTCACACTCCTCAAAACCAAGGTGGAATCCTTCAAAGCCCCCGGGCCTGTGGAAAATATGGCCCAGACCGCAGAATCCTTTATAAACGCATTCTATGAACACCTTCAGGAATGCATGGATCATGCAATCCCAAATAAAACCAAGACCCAATCCTTCAAAGGCAGACGTCCTGTCTGGTGGACTCCAGCCATAAACAAACTATACAATAGAAGGAGGAAGCTACTACATGATAGAGCAAAATCCCAAAAAGGGAAAGCATCACTGATCAGTGTTAGCAAAAAGCTACGGGCACTCATAAAATCATCTAAGGCCAGCTTTGAGAGAAAAATTGCACAGGACACTAAGGATAATCACAAGGCTTTCTTTAGTTATGTTAGGAACCTGGGTGGGAATTCCCAGATATGCTCAGAATTAGTCCAAAATGACAAAAAATACACCGAACCCACAGACATTGCCAACATCCTAGCTGACAGGTTCAGCGCAAACTTCTCCCCTCCCACCTAAAGGGCAAATATCTATCCCAGCAGAGTGCTGCCCCCCTGACATCTCAGATGCTCAGGTAAGAGCCGCCCTCTCCAAAGCAAAAAACACAGCATCAATGGGACCAGACGGTGTCCCGGGCTGTGTCCTACACGAACTCCAAGAAGAGCTAAACCCAAACATAAAACTACTGTTCAATCTCAGCCTTACCACAGGATATGTACCCAAAGAGTGGCGTACAGCAACAGTGGTCCCTCTCCACAAAGGTGGTGCCTCAACGGATCCTGGAAACTATTGCCCTATAAGCCTGACTAGCTTGGTCTGCAAAGCTATGGAAAGGATCATCATGAACCTCATAAAAAAGATATTGGGGACCTACAGACACTGGATCCTACCCAGTTCGGCTTTGTTAAGGGCAGATCCTGCCTCTTAAACCTGGTCGATTTCTTTGAAACAGCCACCAAGGCCATTGGCGAGGGGAAGGTGGTCCACACAGCCTACCTGGACCTCGCAAAAGCCTTTGATACAATATCCCACTCGGGCATTATAGATAAGCTCACCAGCTTAATTATAAACCCCTGTGTCACTAGATGGGTTGCAAACTGGCTCAAGGACAGAAATCACATGGTTAGAATTGCTGGAGCCATGTCAGACTCCAAGCCAGTTACAAGTGGCATCCCACAAGGCTCAGTCCTGGGGCCTCTCCTGTTTGGTATATATTTCTCGGAGGTACAGGCAAACACGGAAGGACTGTGGCTGACTAAGTTCGCAGATGACTGCAAACTGGGCGCTATAATCAACTCTCCAGCCGACGCAAGCATCCTCCTAAAGGGCCTCATAGAAACAGACAACTGGTGCCAGAGTCATGGCCTCAAGCTAAACGCCAAAAAGTGTATAGTCATCCCCTTTGGCAAAAACATAGTGCCCACAAATTACCACATAGGTGGTAATCCATTAAGTACAGAAGAAGTAATTAGGGACCTGGGGACCCAAGTTGATAGCAATCTCTCATTTGACAACCACGTGGCCAAAGTGGTTAGAAAAACATTTTATATAGCTCACCTAATCATGAAGGGATTCACATCTAGATCAGGGGAGGTCATCGTGCCTCTTTACTCATCCCTCATCAGGTCCATAATTGAGTACAATGCCCCTTTTGGGATGTACTTTACCAGACACCTGCAGCAACTGGAAAGACCCCAAAAGTACCTCACCAAGAGGATCAAAGGGCTCAAACAGATGCCATATGCTGCCCGGTTAAAGAAACTCCAGCTCTACTCAGTGGCATACCGCCTGTTCAGAGGCGATCTGTGCCTGATGTATAAAGCCATGTCCAACCCGGAATTAATGGACATGCTGCACCTCAGAAAATCCAAATCCCATCGAGCTACGTGCTCGAGAGACTTGAACCTCAGCACTGAAATAAATAGGACATGCTGGAGAGACAGATTCATAACCCAGAGGCTCCCTTCACTCTGGAATAATAATCCCAGTCCAGGTTAGGCAGAGTCCCTCATTGACTCTCTTCAAGAGGAATCTTGATGAGTGGATGGGGGATCGTAGGTTTACCCCGGGTATCACTTCTGTGTCACTGTTAGACAGAGGCACAGTATACTAACCTCGAAAAAGGGCATAGCAAAATTAATTTTAAAATGGGTGGCGAAAGCCAAACACACTCTGGCTAGGCTTATAAATGCCCTAGGGCAGATAGCCTAGTATGAACCTATGAACCTATAATATGCCTCTTTCATATTGGTGCACATATAGGCATTCTACTCAGATTTCCCTTGTTACTAGGATGCACATAAAGGCAAAGAATATACTCGCAGTAATATAAAGAGGAAAATAAAGGCTGATTATATAATGTATATTCACAAGACACTGATTTACTTAAGATTGAGAGCATGGATATATGCATGCTTACATATAAGCATTCATGCATGCACACAGTGCATGGGTGGGTGGATGTGAGTGTATCACAATTGTTTTCAAGTGTTCTGGACAAAGCTAAAAATAATGCAGGGAGGTGGAGGACGGGGTGCAAAATCAAGGATAGTTGTTTTAAATATTACACTAATTCACTTGACAACATGCATTTTCTGAAAAAGGAGAAGAAATATGGAACCCTAATCTATGGAATTATTAACTGACTTTAATCCTTACTAGTTTTACCAGGAAATCAAAGATTTGATTATGGCAAGGTAAAAATATGAGGCAAAATCAGATACAGTGGAGAGTTGTGTGTGTGTGTGCATTTGTGTGACAGAGGAAGATAGAGAGCGACACTTTTCCTGAAAATAAAATGAAGGCATCGACACTTATTCTCTAGCAATAGTTATGCTTTTGTTTCCACAATAAAACAACAGAAGTGCAAGCAAAACTCTTATTTAATAAAATAAAGTGAAGCACTTTTCGTTTGTGAAATGACAAACTTCATCACAAGTTTGTCATTTCACAAACGAAAAGGGCTTCACTTTATTTTATTAAATTAAATAAGAATTTTGCTTGTACTCCGGTCGTTTTATTGTGGTTTCTGCTGTTTGTCTTCGTTTCTGTTGTTGTGTATGCTTTTCTTCCTGCAAAAATTAAAACAGAGCTCAGTTTATCAAGAAAGTCAGTATTCAAGGTCAGAGAGCTTGTCTTTATGACAGCCTCACATGGTTGTGTTTTCAATTGACCTAATACTTTCCTTTTTGTAGAACTGCAAGCTGTTCATTAAAATTAGCTTTTGCCAACATTTTGTCCATCTTTATTAGTCCCAGAATACTCATTCTGCTTTAAAATTGATGTTCAATGAACTAAAATGAAGCAAATCAAGTCATCCATGTGATTATACTATGCTTCACATTCTAAAGTAAATGACGTGTTAATGTTAATTTTCCTAAGTGCTGCTATGTGTTATTTCATTCTGCAGTTGCATGCAATCTTCCTGTCACATTCTCGAAGGTCAATATCTGTATGATATTCAGTCTAGTGCAATATAATGTGCTGAATGTAGAGGATTTTGACTGTTCTCCTTAATTTGTTGCTGATCCTGCTGTCTGCAAAGCTCAGTTGTGCTGTGTCTGCTGTATTGCTGATTATATGATCCTTGTGGCAAATGAGACAATAAAGAAGGCAAAAGCACAGTTAATGGCTTATACAATGGAAGTGTGCTTTGTGATATCAGCCTGTCTTTAAGAAGAAAAATAAACAAAATCCTACTTCAGAGTTTGGGTACATATTAAATTCTAAGTTCTTATTTACCTACGAGTGCTTATATGTATTTATTTATGTACTTATTGTTAGTATCTGTAACAGATCTGACTTTAACTCTGAGAGCATTTCCAAGTTGTTTTTTAAGGAAACTTCTTTATCAGGCTATGCATTATCACAGCTAATAAGTTCAAAAGTAGTTCTTATATTTCAAGAGAAATCTTCAGTTTTTCAGTGTTGCTATTCAATAAGTATGAGGGCAGGTATTTTTCTCTAAGTAACACCTATAAAGGCACTGGGATCCATGGCTATAGCTTTACACAAGACATCGACTTACCACAGCAGACACAAATGAAATTCTAAAGCTGATACAATTGTTATGCCAGCATACAAAAATAAAAGTATTTCCTGTGTATAACATACATGCCATGTTGGAATCTGGAACAATTTCCTTTAACATAATATGTTCCTATCATTTTTGTAAAGGTGCGCATGCTGTTCCAGCATTTAAGGAGATAACTTCAAAACTGCAAGTGGCATATGTTTGAAAATTCACATACAAACAATTAAAATTAAATATCATTCTTGATTTAATAAATTGCATTATATTTCAGTTAACTTTTTTAATGTTTCTTTTCCTAAAATATCATCTTGTTTTTGCTTAATACACTGTATAGCAGCTTTTTGTTGTGTTCATTGTTTACTTATTTTCCTCAGGTATTTAAGAAGGAATTCAGTATTGTCAGCATCAGTGCCACATTAGGTAACACACTCATCCTTGATTCTAGAATATCAGAAAACGTTGGCCCCTGCTCCCACACTAAGTCCTTTGGATTAATTTCCCAGTACTGATACTGCAGCACAGCATAACAGGGTAATGCACTCCTGTGTGTGTCTTGTTTCAAATGAGATGTCAAACTGTGGTCCTTTTTGCCTGAACTGATGATACCTCAGATGAATGTGAAAGATTTTGCAGCATTTACTGAAGACAGTAGGGGCTTTATTTATTTAAACTTAATTTGTTATTCACACATCATGTATTTATACATTATGCTTCTTTATAAGTTATTTTATAATTTCCAAGTACAATCAGTCCTTCATCTACCATCCTTTTCCCACAACCATATCATTACAATACATACGCTTCTTAAATCCATGTCAAAAATCTCATAATTTATTATATAAATTATTATTATTATTTAAAAGGATAAAGGGACTCCAAAATCTGTCATATGCTGCCAGATTGAAGAAACTCCAGTTCTATTCAGTCGCATACCGTCTGCTCAGAGGTGACATGTGCCTGACATACAAGGCCATGTCCAACCCGGAATTAATGGACATGCTCCACCTCAAAAAATCCAAATCCACCAAAACCACTAGAGCAAGCGACTTAAACCTTAGCATGGACATAAATAGGACATGCTGGAGGGATAGATTTATCACTCAGAGACTCCCTATGCTGTGGAATAAAATCCCGGTCCATGTGAGGCAGAGCACCTTGCTGGCTCTGTTCAAGAGAAATCTTGACCTGTGGATGGGAGATCGTAGGTTTACCCCGGGAATCATCTCTGTGTCACTGCTGGACAGAGGCGCAACAAACTAATGGGCACAGTATTTTTTCATATAAGGGGTGGCGTAAACCACAAAAATTTGTGCTAGGCTTATTAATGCCTTAGGGCAGATTGCCTAGTATAAACCTATGAACCTATGAACCTATATAATAATTCTTAGCAACTGCAGATCCACAAACACTGCACTGTGCCCAACTCACATTTGCATATTTGTATTAAATAATTATACCAAAATCTGTCATCATATTGATATTCTGCCTTAAGCTTCCCTCTCTCTCCAACCATCTTCAGCCTTTCACATGCCATTAAAATAAGTTATATTGTTTATTCCACATTACAAATGTTATACCTTCTTTCGTTGTGTTGCTTACATTCCATCTGTCCTTTTACTGTGTTTTTAGCAAGTGATTATTGTTTTCTTAGCAGATGACTTTAATGTGCATTTCAATAAATGGAGGAGTAAAGGTGATAAGGCTAAACTAGCTGACATTTGGCAGTAGCAGGTTTGAAAGGCTGCTTGGTCATTTAAGTATCCAAAGCTGCCTGGGTTCACACATTTTGGAATTAAGGTACAGTAAACAAACCTGATTAGAGTTTTTTTTTATCTCTTGCTCTCTGTTGTAACTTGCCAAAATACCTGTCTTTTTCATTGTCTTTTTGATTGTTCTACAGTCAAGCATATCGTAAATCATTCTTCTAAATTTGTCACAAAAAGAACTCACCCCTTTATCTGTGGGATCATAAGTGTGTTTATGCCAGACATCTTCACAGAAATTCAGGACAGCCTGGGTGTCTTTTTTTTTCAAAAGTAATGGCAGCTTTAAGTCATTTATCTTTTTTCCCTTTTACAATTGTTTTCATACTTACAAAGTTAGAAAATGGAGCAATTATTAAGTTTTAAGATCAACTATTTTGAAAACCCCATGTGACTCATTTATGATAAATACGTTCTGCTAAGATTACAAGTTGAAAAGCCAGTTGATTAATTACTAACCAGACAATACCAGAAGATACTTTTAGGATGCAAAGGCTATATTACAGAATATAAAGTTGATTTTTCAAAAAAAAAAAAAAAACAGTCACACAATCAGTTCAGCTACTGGAGTAATTTCTGATATAAAATAGAGCCTAAATACTTGTCATTAACACCATTCTGAAATCAACTGCAATTCCTTATGACTGGTAAGTTTTGAAATGTAGGCCACTTTTACCTGCCAATAAAAGAGTCAAAATGTTCTAGTACAACTCATTCAATAATTGATTATGTTAACTTCTTGCCAAATGATAAAGCCCTTGGCCCTTATTGCCCTCCATCTGAATTTTATAAAGAATTTGCAATAATCCTGCCTCTCCATTTGATTTTGGCTTTAAATTATTTAACAGATGATTTGTTTCAAGTTGATCACCAGCAAAAATCAGTATGATTAGGAAATCAAATATTGATGACACACACTCATCAAACTACAGATGGATAGCTTTATTAAATTCTGGTTATGAACATTTTGTCCAATTACTTAAGCAGCTAAGTCATAGATCAGCAAACACAAATCAGATTACAAAATAAAAAATATATATTTGTGATATAAAGAAAGCACCAAAAATAAGGTTAGTGCTTTTATCTTTGCTATCATAATACATCTTTAAAAATACTCTATTTGCAAATACACTTAAATTAAAAGCTTATTTTACCATGAGACTACATTCAACCACTCAGTTTGAAATGCCAACAACAGAAAACAATAAGAATTTCATATAATTACATATCACAGACATTTTACTGGTGTTCCTTTTAACAAACTTTTATTCTAAATATTTAGTAAGTGCTTAACCTTATTTCTGGTTATTTATTTTAAAATAAGTCTTTATAAGAAATCATAATGTTACAGATGCAAGATGTATATGGATGATGGAAATGCATTTGCAACTAGGGGCAAATAAACAGCATTCATAATACTATTTAAAATATCTAGGTAGAACAATCTAAATTTAGCTTAATGTATTCTGGTACTTAGGGGATTTTGTTTACAATGGACAACAAGTACTTCCTGATCTAGTATTGCCTTTTTAGGACTTAGGATTAATGAAATCACTTTATATTCAATTCACCTTATCTGCAATAATACATATAAAAGTCACAATTTCAGTCAAAGGTATCAGAACTGTCAGCCATCTCTGAACCATAACATTTATCATTCTTATTCTAAATTATGCATGCATAAAGTATATAGTAATCCTACTTCCACATAGATGCTTTAGGGAATAATACAGGAAGATGTAAGAAACGACATGAGATTAATATATGATGATTTAGGGAATAATACATGAAGATGTTAGGAATGACATGAGGTTAATATATGAAAACACACTCTCTTTAAAGGTTAACAGAGAAGCACCTACTTGGTACAGAAAGTGTACTATGTACCCAGTGATAAGTGAGGAAGTTAGTCAGGGTTAGCACAAGGGCATAAACAATGTGTTTTGAGGTATAGTTTCACTTTGTTTTTAAAAAGTGATATTGAGGAAAGCAAGGTCAGGTCACTAGGGAGTGAGTTCCAGGTTTTGCCAACAGTGTTAGAGAACAATGAGTCACCAGCCATATTGTTGGTTTTGATAAGTTGTACAAGTAGTTTGCTTGAAGAGTGTAGGGTCTTAAGATTATTGTAGGGGGTGATAAGGTTAGTAAGTATTGGGGTATTAGTTGGTTGATACAGGATCTTGAGTGCAACTATTATTTGGTTATATAGTAGTTGGTTTGGTAACTCTAGCCAACCTAGTTGTTCTAGATTATGACAGTGATGGGTTCTAAAAACAGAGCCAGTGGCAAATCTGGCAATATTGTTATAGGAGATTGCTAGCTTGTTAGGGTTAGTTTTTCAAAAGTCAGTAAATATAGGGGAGGCATAGAAGAGAGAAGAGATTAAATGGGTGTGGGCGATAGTAGTCCTAGCTAATGGAGTCAGGAAGGGTTTTATCCTATAAAGGGAGCCGAGTTTTTTGTTGACTGTTTTTGTTGTACTGTTAATATGAGCATCGAAGTTAAGGTTATTATCAGTTAAGACCAATAGTAGTTTGGTAGTGGGATCAGGAGATATGATAGTACCATTGTTTGATTTAACAGTAAAGTTAAGTGGGAAGGCCCTACGAGTTGAAGTGAATAGTAAATGTTTTGTTTTTTGGAGGTTCAAGATGAGGCAATGGTGTAGAAGCCATTTTTCAACTGTATTGAACATCATTTGGGTTAGAGTCTATAGATCAGATGGAGAAGTGGCTGAGCATACTAATGTGGAATCATCTGCATATTGGATACAGGTAGCTTGTGAAATTACTGAATGTAGGTCATTAATAAAAATAGAAAATAGGAGAGGACCTAATATAGAGCCTTGAGGGACACCAAGGGCAATGGGAAGGTGGGTGGATAAGTTATTATCCAATAGTATAGCCTGTTGTCTATTGTTTAAGTAGGATTGGAAGCATTGTATGGCCAGTGAGTTTAGTGAGTGGGTTTTAAGTTTGTTTATGAGTAGCTGATGGCTAACCATATCGAAGGCTTTAGAGAGATCAATAAACAGTGCTGAGGAAAGAATGTTATTATTACGATTTTTGTTAATGCAATCAGTGAAGGATAAGAGGGCAGAGGTGGTGTTGTGAAATGGCCTAAAACCATATTGACAGTTAGCTAGTAGGTTGTTTTGGGTAAGGCAGTTTAGCAGTTGTTTATGTACATATTTTTCCATAATTTTTGCAAGTGGTGATAGTATAGCTATGGGTCTGTAGTTTGATAACTTATTGGAGTTACCACCTTTATGTAGGGGGATAATATGTGAAATTCTCCAGATAGATGGGTTGGTTCCTTCAGTTATAGTTCTATTAAGCAGGATGGATATGGGATAGGCTATGGCTTTTGCAGCTTTTTGTAAATATTCTGCTGGTTGTAGATCAGCTGAAGGGGTGGTTGGTGTGAGTTTCTGAATAAGGGTATAGACAAGGGATGTAGAAGCAGGTTGAAAGTGAAATGAGGAGAGTGAGCTGGATATAGCAGTAGTCAGGCTAGAGCTGTCAGGAGATAGTTAGTTGGCAAGAGATTGGATGGTCTCTGTAAAGAAAGTGTTAAAGGTATTGGCCATTTGTTTGGGATTATCATGGTTAGTGCCTGAATGGGTTGGTGTGACAGAACGACCAGAGTGTAAACGTTCATTGATGCCTGCCCAAAACTTTTGAGGTTTGTTTTGATGGGTTTTCTGGAGTTGATAGCAAAAGTTTATTTTATCTAACATAATGGCTTTTTTGTATCATTTCTTAACTGTCTAAATTTTACATGATCTGCAGGGCTTTTTGTAGTACACCATCTGGCCCAGACTATATTTCTAAGTAGGAATTTTTGTTTGGTTACTTTTGGGATCCATAGGGCTGGTTTAATTTTAGTTCTAATAGTATGTATTGGTGCATGGCAGTCTAAAATGGCTAAGAATGTAGTGTTAAAATATTTTACTGCTTCCTCCAGTGGAAGATATTTTAGGGCTGACCAATCACATGCCCTCAGTTTACTTTGGAAGATGTCAGGGTTGAAATATTTGTTGCTCCTTACTGTCTTATAGGTGGTTAGGTTAGGAATGTCATTCTTATGTCTGATTGTAAAGATGAGAGTGTGGTCACTTACATCGTCAGGGAGGGTCCCTACTTTGTATAATTGGTGATGACTGTTAATGAGAATCCAGTCTAAAGTACATATAAGATGTAATGAATAATAAACCAATGCCAAAAAGGAAATATAATGCAAAGTCAAATATAAGCAATGCTAAGCATTGCACAGACCAGCTTAGGAGGTGTAAGCAATGTGTAGGCCAGCTAACTCAATGTGCCCAGTGTTATATCCCTTTAAACAATGCCAACCTTAGGTTAGCAGGTTTGCCCATAGCCGATCTGAAGTGGAATAAGGGGGACCTCTTGGAGCAGTGGATCCAAGAGGCTAGAATGGCAGGGGATGTTCCAGCTATGTGTATCACCCCACTAAGTGTGTAATAATTGCCAGCTCATGTATATCATGGATAAGTATGTCTAAACATTCCTCTTATGTCCTCCACAGCTGCAATCGAGTGGGCCATGAACCAGGATTTCCATGGCAGTCGTCTGGAGAGGTTGTGACACTAGGCAGATCAGTAATACTCCTGTATGTACTGTCATAGGAAATACATCTAAAAGTATTAGTAAATTAATTGCCTGCATAAAACCTGTATTGTTTAAGGTAAGTATTGCATACACCAGAAAATATGGCAGGAAAAGACTCATATAGTATTACACCGGAAAATATGTCTGGAAAAGACTCATATAGTATGCATGAAAATAAAAGCATAATAGCCTGACAATAAAGGTCTAACTGCTGGACTGCATGTGTATACTCTGGTATCATATGGTAATGTAGATTTGCATTCACATAAAAGTACTGTTGTAATAAGCAGTGTTACCCACAACGTGCACCATAAATAGAATGTGTAGGAATGCCTGCATATGACTAGTGTAATCTCCAGAGGCCATTTAGTACAACTGAGACACATAGACAGAAAAAAGGGAAAAGGCAAACAACAAAACCCGAATAGCACATGCAACTGAGATGTGAACTGTTATTTTTTTAGCACACATAGCCATGGTTCAAATCCTGCCAGTGGTAGTAGTCTGCATACAGAATCATACCTCACAACTGTACAGATATGTCCAGAATGTCCAGTAGAGTGGCCCATATCTGTTGCCTGTCAACCTGTCCCCCTGGGAAATCAGTGGGATGATCCCAGACATATAGGCAGTAAAAAGAAAATACAGCTGATTGACACATATCTATGAGAACAAAACTGTCACACTAGCAACTCCCCAAAACCTTATCAGACTAAGAAGCCACATATGTCCGATTTACACCCCCATCTTGTCAAGCTGTGGCCAGAGTGTGTACAGTAACAGAGTGAGATGTATGTGCATAATACTAATGTGGAATCTGGTACTGTGTGTGGCAACATTCAGGTAGTGCTAACAAACATTTCTCATACAGGTCTGTCACATACCAACACTGTGCCCAGAAACACAAGAGTGATACCCTGTACCGGTACTGTTTACATTGGTATTGTATGGCATTGTGACTGATACAGTTGCTCTGAAAAATTAAGTATTACTCATCACTGTCGCCCACACTGTCCTACACAATATAACTGTCTAGGAAATCTGTATAAGAGTGTTGTAATACAAGGTCAGAATGCAAAAGCACAGGAGAATTATAAGACAGAAAGCAGATAGGAGATATACAACAATATCTATACAGCACACACAACTCTGATGGACAGTGTTTAAGTTGTAGCAGACACAGCCATGATCTGAATCCTGGGAGTGGAAGTAGGCTGCATACAGAATCATAACCCACAACAGTACAGATAAGACCAGAATGTCCAGTATATGGGCCCATATCTGCTGCCTGTCACCCTGTCCCCTTGGTAGGTCTGTGGGATGATCCCAGATGTTTAGCCAGCAAACAGGGAATACAAGTGATTATCAAACATCTATGAGAACAGACCTGTCACTGTAGCAGCTCCTGAAACTGTTAGGAGAGTAATAAGCCAAGTATTTTCTGTCTACACCCCCATGTTGTCAAGCTGTGACCAGAGTGTGGACAGTAACAGAGTGAGATGTATGTGCATAATACTAATGTGTAATCTGGAACTTTGAGTGGCAACATTCAGGTAGTGCTAACAAACATTACTCCCACAGGTATGTCGGATACGAAGACTGTTGAGAAATAAAAAACATTGTACCCTGTACTGGTACTGTTTACTCTGGTATTTTAGGGAACTGTGAGTGTTGCAGTTTCTCTGAATAATAAAGTGTCACAGATCACTGCCACCCACACTGTGCTACATAATATAACTGTGTAGGAACAATGTATATGTGTGTGTCAGGTCACTAAAGGTTGAAGAGGGCAATAGTCTAGATATGTCCTGGTATACCTGCATGTGGTCAACACATGGCCAGAGTCTGTGCAGAAAGGGTTGCATAGCTATGTGCACAACATCAACCCGGAATCTGGGAGTATGTGCAGAAACAGTTAGTTAATGTTAACAAACATTCCCTCCACAGGTATACCAGGTAAGAGGTGTATACTGCAGGTAAAATCAGTTCAGGTATAATGATGACGATAGCCATATCATTATCCAAACTAAGGCTATAAGGTAGTGTAGTAAGACTTGTAAGGTACAGATCACAGCACTGACTAGGAAAGTAATGTGAACTACAGGAATATAC